>NW_027278950.1:557500-661649 GCF_046629955.1 Centroberyx affinis | reverse complement strand
GAGCCTGGTAGGACAACAGTCAACGACAGTGGAAAAACTTTCCGTAAGCACCATGCTGCTGGAGCCTGGTTAACGTTATACCGTCCAGCCGCAGTCTTAAACCAAACACCATCACACGCTTCCATTTTCAACTGAACAAAAATCACAGTTTCTGACAGTCTTGACGTAGTTTGATGTGGCCAAATACTACCACACCGCCGGATACACACCGACGTTTTACTCAGCATTTAAACCCGTTGTGTGCGGTTTCGACGCGGTCGACCGTTGCAAGACAGTCGGTCAATGAATAAGTTTTAACCCACACAACGGCCGCTAAGTTACAATGTGCCGCGTTGGCTTCGTGACTGATAAACCGGTGGAAACAAATGTGACAATTGTGAAATGACAATATTATCCCAAAAGCAGATTCGCTGAGTGAACACTTTACCTTATTTGAGGCTCCCGAAAATCCATGCAACAACTTGCTCACTACTCGATGTACCGATGTTGCCCAACTTGTAGGGAAGACTACCCAGCTGTGACGACTAGTGTGAAGTCAACCAGAATAACAACTACGACTTCCCGTCACAACTTTCAAAATAAACCCCTTGTCGTCACGTGTTACAAGCTTTTGTAATAATACAGAAATACCAAAAGAATACATTTGAAAGATAATACCTAGTAAATGAAAATACAAGAGTTGTTGTTTTTTTACATGTCATTTTAAAAGCGTATATCCACAAGTGTTAAGTGACACATTGTAAGGTTTTATTTTGAAGGGATCGTGTAACATCCGGTTTTGTCCTGCCTATCTCTGCGTGGCTTGACGCAGACTCTGTGACGTGAGTGAAGGGAAGAGAAGAGGAGCTCATCATAGGAAGGGATGGAGGTGAACCAATCTACCATTCCTGTAACACCCCTACAGGGACTTACAGTGTGTCTGTGTCTTTTTATGGTGTTCTTTTAATCTCCTATGGTATCACTATATTCAAATAGGGCTCTTTGCTGTGATGTTTGAATAGCATCCTTCAAAAAATATCACAGGAGTTATTTTTCCTGGGTGGGTGTTCCACTTGGAGTTTAGGGTTTTATGCATCTATGAGCAACCAATACGTTTTCTCATGAATATACTACAGATTCAAAATAATGAGCAGTCAAAGAGAGTTTTGTAGTGTGGCACCACGACATAGTGTGGTTAGGTCAGAGAGTCAGGAGTAAACTGAGCCACCATTGTGTTATGATGGCATTTTGATTATAGAGTAGGCTACTATAATCATAGTTTGACACAAAAAAAGAATTCGGACCACGCTCATTTGGTTATCTGTCTAGGTAATTGCAAGGAGATGACAGCATATTATGCATCTGACAAGCCCTCAAACTGTGTGATGCATTTCCCCTCGCTCCAAACATTTCTGCCTTGAAGGATGTTTATGTGCAGATGCAAGTGCTAAAAGCAGATTCAGGACACACACACAAAAGTTTTTCCCTTCAAAATGTATTTGTCCCATGTGAAACCGCTCATTTCATCCTCAGACAATGACTGTACTTATAGGCTGCCAATATCCCATTAACCTTTTATTTACAATAATCGAGCACATCATTTGACTTAGCTCATACAAATATTAAAAACCATTTATAATAACACAAGTATTATCCCATTAATGAGAACCTGGGGATTTATTGATATTAACGGAGCACAATATAGTATAGTAACTATACACCTTATCCTACTAGATCTTATGAATTTGATCAGAGGAACATGTTGACTTTCTGCCAAGTAGATTGGTAGCACTTTCAACTTGTGTGCACAGGATTTAGTTAGTTTGCTACTTTGCATACTAAGGCTTAATTTGGTACACTGGGTATGAAGTACAAGCATCATCAAAGCATCATCAGTTATCACACTCTGTTTAATGAATGATCACACACCAATCAACAACCTATACTATAATATTGCCAATAACAACAGACCCACAGATTATCAATTTCATTACAAGTCTCTTATCTTCAAAGTGACAATTGATTATTGAATATGGGAGCTATAGCTATGCCAGTTGAACAGAAAACTATTAATAGATTTTAAAAAAGCCATATGATGACCCTTTATGTTTCAGAATGCTATACATTTTCAATAGGCTCCGCATCATATTCTGGCTTCCTGATTAGTTTGTTTTTGTAACCATAATTACCGTAATTATCCATGCTGTTTTTCTGTTTATTATTTTTACCAGCCAAGCCATATTTCATCATCCTATTTTTTTTCTTTTTCAAATTATCCTTCGAGCTCATGGGTATAACTAGGTTGTTGTTCATTCACTGTTGGCCCCCTTGAGGCCAATCCCCAGACTTGTAATTCCCACGCAAGCTAAATGAGGTGAGGCACATTCCATTTAAATCAATTTTCACTGAATAATTACTTTTTCTTCTGCCTTGTAATGGGAAAACTACACATAGAAAACTTTTCACCAATCCAGTTTTGTGTGTGCGAGTGTGTGTGTGTGTGTGTGTGTGTGAGAGAGAGAGAGAGAGAGAGAGCGAGAGAGAGAGAGAGAGAGAGAAATTATGTTACTCCTGAAGATGTCACAAGACACACGTGACAAACAACCTGTTAATACGTTGTTGTGAAATACAAAATATAATTTTCCATCTTGCTACCAAGCTGCCCTGGGCAACCCAACACCCCGGTCCACCAAGACTAATGCAAAGAATGCCAAACATTCAGCAATACATTTTCTTAGTTTTGTGGGTTCTCACCACCGCAGCATGACATAAACAGAGTTGCAGGTTTTAACATGATACTGAAGAGCTATTAAGAAATTCCCATAACTCTCAAGCCGTTGGCCATCTAGTTTTTCAGTATCTTGAAAGAAGAGAAGGCAACTTGTTTTGATTGGTCCACTCAGAACTCTTTTAATCATATTAATACCATCGCTGCACATCACTGTGGCAAACTTTCTGACAAGCTGAATTGATTTCAGTCCGTCTGAAATGGCTTAGTCCAACCATAAAATGTGCAGGAATGTAATTCCAATGAATGACATGGGTTATTAACTTCAGAGAGATTATGGTGCCTGTGGATTACCCATCAACAGTAAATAAAACTCTGCACCAAATGAAGTTGGAAGTGCATCATTTTTGGCAGGGCGAAAAGGGTTATTCATCCAGAATGTGAAACTTTATCATGAGGTTTCATGAGGAATTCACATTAGATAAGTATGCAGAGTGCAGTTTACGGTTACACACATGATCATTTGTACATTTTTATTAAAACATAAAACAGAACAAAAATGTAAACATAAGGGGTAAATAGCAACATCCGGAATGCACATCTGAATAGGTTCAAGTGCTAATTAAATACATTTGACATACAACGTACTTTCAGAATACTGCAGAATATCCAAGTATATCCTTTACTCAGGATGAATGTGAACCAAAATGGCTTTGGATGAATTTCAAACACAGGCAGTAGGCGCTCAATAAACCTTTATCTCTACCGATAAGAGAAGAGTCCAAGTGTCTTCCTAGTCGTCCTTTTCACATTTGTGTCTTTAGGAACAGTGCCATCTGCTGTTACAGAGGTAGAGGGGAAGGACCGTGCACGCACGCACACACACACACACACACGAAGAGCGTTCCTCACCATAACTCGCTGCAATGCAGTATAAACACACCTGCGTACTGCTCATCTCAGCAGCTACGCAATTCATCTTTTGGAGTAGAAGAGCCAAGTTCATGTCGCTTGTTTCCGATGCGACCCACCCCCTGAATATGATGCCAATTACCCCTGGGATTACACTAGTAAATCTCATGTGATGGCTGAACACTCTGGTCATCCATCACGATTAATTCATAGGGATTCAACAAATGAAATATGATGTTCACAGAGACCTCATACATCAAAACTAAAAAAAAAAAAAAGAGCTTAATGGAAAACGGGTGGGGCAGCGGTAAACCACGTTCTTTTAAATACTTGAGTGTTGGCGGTGTGAGAGCGAGATCTGTCCTTCACTGAAGCTCTGCGTTGCATGTGAGGCATTCTTCTCATGATGTCATTAAAAACCCCTGTCACCAGAACCACATCCCCGGAGCCTTGAAATGTTAATTGCAGCAGCTGCTTTGGTGAGCCGCAGAAGAGTGTGTCGCTGTAGCCGGCGCGGACACGTGCCAGTCATGTATGAATGTCTCTCCCGTAACTTCAAATCCCACCTCACACCTCCTACTTTCAGTGCTATGATGCCACCAATGCCACATTTTGACCCCGTTTCCTCTGTTGTAATAGTGTGACGTAAAGAAACGGGGATGTACGCTCTCTGTCACAAAAACTCAATTTCCAGCCATTTCAGCATTGCAATAATGTAAAAAAAAAAAAATATCAAAAGAAACTGGACAAAAAAATCTGTTCTTTGTTAGTCCAAATGATCTGAAGGTGCAATATGCTGCATTTCCATCCATCAGTGCTTTGAGGTGAGTGTTAGGGTGGAGGAGACGCGGAAGATCTGAGGCAGCATGTTACTCAGCTGGTAGAACATCTCCTCCGAGATACTCTGTCAATACGGAGAGAGGGACAGACAGACAGCCATGCTTAGTGCGCAACAAGGAACAGAGATTTTCTGCAGCACAGACATCAAACACAAAAAAAAACACACACGCTTGTATACACACATCAGTCACACCCATCGACACACCAGTGCACACAAGTACATGTGTGCTTGCTGACACAATGGAAGGAAAATGATAAGGCTGCAACTAATGATTATTTTCATTATTGATTAATGTACCATTTTTTTCCAATTCATTTAGTCTATAAAATGCTCACTTAGTCTGACCAGCAGCCAAAGTATTCATTTTTATAATGATATGAAATGGAGAAAAGCAAGTAAATCTTAGCCTTTGTGAAGCTGTTACCAGCAAATGTTTGGTATTTTTACATGATAAATGACAATTGATTAATCGATTATCACACTTAAAAGCGTTTCATTTTCTGTCGATCGACTAATCGATTGATCCGACTAATCGTTTCAGCATAAGAAAATGATCAAAGTTGTCAAAACAGGTGAAACAAAGACCCATTAGGATTGTTTGTGTACAGTCGGGGTTAGCAGCCCTCTGGTTCGACATCACAGGGTTTTTTCCTGAGGGAACAGCAGTCAGGATGCTGGAGTGATGTGATCTCTGGCAGCTGTGACTTTAATAGGGAACACACTGTGTCACTCCGAGCATCGCCACCCGTCAACTGAGAATGTTAAGCATTAATGTTTAAACACAAACACCGTCACACACACACACACCGATCAATCACACACAATCACAGGAGCACATGCACAGCGAATCACACACACACCATATATTTAGCCACCAGGTCTGTTTGAGGTGTAGAAAACAATGCCGCTTTAGAAGTGCTATTTTGAATGGTGTGTGAGCATGTAGCTGACAGGAAGCCCACACTGCCAGAGTGCTTTGATGCCACTGGTTTTATCCTCTCAACCTGTCAGCGTGTCATCACACTATAGGCCATGCTGCCTTCCTGACATATCAGAACATTAAGAGCTGTAGTGAAGCCTAGAATAAAGCAGTTATGCTTTATAGGGGTGTTAAAGATACTTCTTTCTTTCTTATTTGTTATGCAACATCTGTGGCGAGGCTCCGAATTGAGTGACTTGAGGTTGCACCTGGAATGCAAAATGAGTAAAAAAGTCCCATTTATTTTGTGACATTTCTAGTCAGATTAGGCCTCAATGGTGAAGAGCGATGCGGCAATCCCATTGCTCATTATACTTTTATATGGATGACCCTGAAAACTTTCTTTTATCACAGCAGTGAATGCACTGTGGTCAAGAGAGCCTAAAACTCTATAATCCATGATTTATGGCATGCCTCTCTTCTCTGTCTGCATTCAAAGGATATGCACTACAAGGCCAGGTGTGCCTTTGTGGTTTTGTATACTGTGAGGCCTTAAGTCTACATTATTGTTGGATCAACATAGAGCATTGCTGACAGGCAATTACTCAAAAGATGATTGCGTAGCCTTGACTTTGAGTTGTGAAACCAAACTCGTGGGTAGTGCGCTCCCTTACCTGTGGCACTAGAAACTGGACTGTGCGTGAGATACCTCCATCCCACGAGGCCATTTCCATCATGAAGCCTGCAAACGAAACAGCAACTCTGATATTTCAGAAGGAAATCCACCCTCTGATACTCTTACACTGTTAGATATCAATCTGTGATGTTCAGTGCACTCCAGAGTTATTTTGTGATGGCACGTTTGTTGGTGCACCCACTTTCCCTCAACCTGCCTCGTCTACTTCTGCTTCTAGTTAGTGACTTCTTACATTTCCCAAAATGGCTTTTGACAACTGCCAAAGAACGGGCGTGAACTTGTTGCTTTCAGCTGTGAGTTGTACATGTAGGCGGAGAGAGCAAAAGTGATGGTGTTTTTTAACAGTGTCAAAGTGTTTCGATTATATAACTAAATCTTAAAGTATATGAAGTGTATGGCTAATGATGAAAACACGGTAGCCACATGAATAGAATGGAATACTTTTTGTCTCATCTAAATTCTTTGATTTCACAGAAACGATTTCGAGCTTTCATCTTACCTTTGACACATTTGAATACCAGCTCAGCTCTCTTTAGACACCATGGTATGGTCATCTCCTGCAGAAAGATAATAAGAAGAAGAAAAATCACTTTATTTGCAGAGTTCAATGAATGTGCAGCTTAAAACTTAGAGAACAGGAGATAACGAGTTGCCACAAGTTTTGTCAATGTAGGTATGGCCTGACTCTTGGTCAAAGGTGCAAGTTTGTTTTTTATTTTATCAAACAATGATAAAAAATAGCAATATGATTATGTTATTGTGCTCTGATGAAGGCTTTATGCCAAAACGCTGAGGCCAAGTCTAGCTGTTTTTGATATTTTTGGAATGCCGCTATCCCATGTTTCCATAGCTTTTTGCATGACATTCGCAAATATGCATGTTTTGGTTTAATAAATCAATGGGGGTGATCCATTTCAATAATCTCCTGCTCCATTTGTGCACCCTACCATTGCCACTCCTCAAATTACATATTAATTCTGCCAAATGCAAAGTCTCCTGCCAGGTGTCTATCCCATTTCCCTGTGCAAAATACTTGTGCACACAAGTTACTACATCAGAATCTGCAATTTATAAACACAAACCACATTAACACTACCATAAACGCTTAGTAAATAGTCCTTAGTCACTCCTCATCTCATTAGTCTTGAGAGAGTTTGGCTCCAGGTTGTTGGCAGCACATCATGACCTGAGGAGTTCTAGTGGAGGTGTGGTTGTCTCTGTGAGGCACCTTTAATCACAGTGAGGGGGGGCAGATAGGAAGGGTCCCAGCCACACCTGTCAGGAGGTCTGTTGATCACATACTGGGGAAAGGGGCAATGTTCAGCTGGGACTGTTTGCTGTGGAGAACCTCTGGGATGACAGCGTTAAGCACTGAGTTAAAGTAAACAAACTCCATCCGGGAACTGGAGTCTAGGTGTTCTAGCTAGGCCCAGGTTTAGGCCCAGGTTTAGGCCCAGGTTTAGGCCCAGGTTTAGGCCCAGGTTTAGGCCCAGGTTTAGGCCCAGGTTTAGGCCCAGGTTTAGGCCCAGGTTTAGGCCCATGTTGCCTGAGGTGACGCATTAGCAATAGGATATTACCAGGCACCCAAATTTCTTCATTATGACTGAGGTCAGTGCCGCTGTGTTGGCGCCTGAGGCCTGGAGACTGTTGCTCAGATGGAGGCAGCCTGGAGGACTGCTGGCTGTTAAATGATCCTGTCCCTAATGTTCACAGCAGCACTGAAAGTAGCTGTGGTCTTTGGCAGGTGTGAAGGGAAGGAGCGCTCTTTCTTATAGCCAGTAAATGAATGAAGGAATTGTCAAATTGTGCGAGAGCCACTGTTTGCAAACTGGCTCTCCAATTTGGTTCAAAGAGTAGGAAAAAGTATTTAAACCTGTCCCCCTTCTCCTCAAACTTTTATACATGTATTATAATGTCATCCAGCAATTCTTCAGTGTTTCTTTTTCCTCAGTGTAACAGTGTAAAACTCTAACTGCTCTCAAGGAAAAAAGAAAATTCCTCTAAAATTACATATAAGAGGCACAACCTTGTTGTATAAGACTTTCTGATTGCAGTCTGTGGTTCCTTAGAGAAACTGTGCCAGTTGTTACAATGCCATAATACAAGAATAGACCTGTACAGACAGCCACACAGCCCCAGAAAGTGCAAAACAAGACTGAAAAGAAGATGACAGATTTTTTGAAGTGAAACTACAGGCCAACAATTAAATAGTCTTTAGTTCCTGGGGCTTCAAAAGTTAGAAGACTTTAGTATGGTAAACAAAGAGTCTTGATTGGACATGAGAAGAAACATTTCACTGGGCATGCTGTGGCATGAGTGCACACCAGCCAGAGGCTTGCTGAGAAATTACTTTCCATCTTATGGGATTCTCTGTTTATTCTGTTTTAATTTTCACTCCATTGAGGAAATAAACTGAAGCTGCCACTCAATCCAAATTCCATTGCTTCTCAACAGACTTAATAAAATAAGCTTTTAATATCAAAGAATTTCCAATTTCCAGATATTAAAGAAAAATCCACCTTTGAAATTGAACTGATATTGGCCTAAACTGCCGGATTCAGGCTCAGTCCATCAGTCGTTGAAAGCTGCTACTGTTCCTCTCCCCTACTGTGCGAGTACAGAGTGCTGCTGTACATATACTCTGAGGGACTGGGTAAACAACGTAAGAGTTCACGACTCTCTACTTTGCCCTCCTCGTTTTAACTGCGGAAACCAAGGAAATGCTAGGTTGAATTTACAGCCAGCGCTCAACAAGCCAGACCACAGTTGAGGATTCAATACACAAACAAGCAGAGGCGGAATGAAAGGCAAGAGACTGTGACTGCAAGATCAGTTAAGACCAAGGAAACTTGTGTGGCCAGCAAGTTACTCCCACCTAACACCTAACACTTATCCATCTTATCCCATCTGTTCTACTTTATCTGTTTTTCATAATACTGAATTAATCTGAGCCAAATCAATCCTTAAAAAATAGTTCACACTAAAATGAAAAAAAATGTCATTATCCACTCACCCCTGTGTCAGTCTAAACTCCAGTGAAGTTCGTATAACCAAACACAAAGTTAATTGAGCCATTTTTTTACAGCTTCAAGAAAATCAAATGTCCAACAAATGTAGTGAGGAAAATGTCAGAGATAATGAGGTAAATACTGGACTTCTGGACCCACAGTGCAATTGTTTGGCTACAAAACACTACGATTATGCTGCACAAGCTGTTTGGAGGAATATGTTGGACATTTTATGCTTTTTTTTGGAGCTGTAAAAAGATGGCCACATTAACTTCAATAGTTTGGGAGAAGGCTGAGATGGAACTGCAGGGGCTTGTGTTTGGTGTTCCTATGAACTGGAGTTTTGACTGAATTTTCATTTTTGGTTGAACTATTCCTTTGAAGTATTGCATTACTGCATTATTATCACTAGTATTATGTGTGAGAGTCTGATGTAGAAAGAGTGTGTGTGTGTGTGTGTGTCCGTACATACAAGCATCTGCGCTACCCTCTCACCTCGGACATGTCGTGGACCAGCAGCAGAGGCACTGTGATGGTGGTGATGTCATGTGTGCAGCAGACCTTCAGGATGTTCCTCAGGCCCATGATGGCCGGGTCCCGGGCCGTGATGTTCCCCGAACGCACGTTGTCGTCCACACACAGGTGGAAGACGACGTGGACCTCCGACAGGTTGGAGTGGCGCGAGATGTAGAACTCGCCTTGAGAAAGAAAGAGACACAGCGGCATCCGCAACAGAGTCTATAGAGTGTGGTCTAAAAACAACACCGCTGACTAACCTGAGATCAATAAATCAGTGATTTTGCTCCGATAATCTGTCCAACAATTTAACTATCATGGTAAAAAAAAAATATATATATAATGGTCACTATTACCTGGTAAGATATTAGAGGGATTTCTCTCCACATTTTTATTCTTATCGTCACCTCCGTTCCTTAGAACCTCTGTAAGGGGATAAAAACAGAAAAAAACAGAACCACTAGATCAGAATGGAAAACAGTGAACAAAATTGCTTGTGAACGAACTTAATGGCAATGGCAGCAGGACTTTCCATGTAAGGCTTGCAGGCCAGCGGGAATGTTGCTATACACAGCTCCACTCAACGAACCACTCAACCTACACCGTGATAAGGATCTGGACACAGTTTTCCGACAGCATTGATGTCAAAAGTGCCTTGTCCTTCCTGACATATTTAATCCCCCTCACGTACTGCCAGCATGCCACTGACATTCTCATACTCCAACTCCGTAAAAGGCCTCACATTGTTTTTTGTTGCAATAATGTAACAGTCACGTAACTAGCTATACTCTCCTCCTGTTCACTCTTTTAAAGAAAGCTCTGATTGTATTCCCAAGTTCCTGATGTCAAAATAAAGGGCGAGGACACACTTACCTTGTGAGGGCTATGTAGTTTTTCTCTTAGAATACATTGAGAAACAATTAGGGATAAAAAACAACAGAAACTAGTGGGTAGTAGGGACCTTGTATAAGGCATGGCTGGCTGAAGTAAAGCTGTCTAGAATAAGCAATCCTCTTAAGTACTGTCTGCGCCCAAATCACCAGCTATGCTCCCTTTTTAATTTTCTGCTGAAACATACATCCAAAAGATGAGGTTCGTGCGAGTGAGAGAGCTAATCTGGGCGTGTTCTGTCTGCACTACGGCTGTGGTGGCAGTCAGAACCAAAGCGTAGCCAGTAGTCTAACCGAGTTGGTCTTTCTGCTTGCTGCTCCGCTGGGCTCTGGCGTAGAGCACCACCTGCTGCACCACCTCCAGCTGCTCCTCCAGCCGGGGAAAGTGGAAGTCTGTGCACTCCTTCGCCACTGTCGCAAAGTCTGGGGGGACAACACAGAACAGGCCAGGGATTAGGGAAAGAGGCATGGAAAATGCCCAGAGACAGAAAATTGGTTGGGTCCCCCGCCACCTTTGGAACCATGTCTGTCCCCAGGTCTAGCTTTCCGGCCTGTGTCTCCCTTGCTACCTTGTTACTTTCCAGAACAAAGAATGAATAAATACTCAAGGGTGAATGGACCGCCTACTCTCCTTCTTTACACAAAAAAGAAAACAAGTGTGAAAGAACTCAATTTTGTTGTTCATGATCTCCCAATAAAAGTGAGAGACAGAAATGGAGTGAGTCGGGCCAAAACAAAAATGCTGCAATGTAATGGTGCCAAAATATTACAAGCTGCTGCAAAGGTTGTTGTGGCAAAAATAAACATACGGGTCATCTACCGGAGGAATGCCAAAAGTAATTTCTCATCATTTCACATAAAAATATATGAAAAAATGCTGTTCTACAGCTGACGGCGGCCAAGCGAAAAGAGAGCTTATCTATGCGGGTCAG
The DNA here is from genome assembly GCF_046629955.1 of Centroberyx affinis. Lineage (NCBI taxonomy): Eukaryota > Metazoa > Chordata > Actinopteri > Beryciformes > Berycidae > Centroberyx > Centroberyx affinis. The sequence continues at coordinate 650,227 of NW_027278950.1, read as the reverse complement.
TGAAGTATCACATTACATTAACATCCAACACGCCCCCTGACCTCTCTTGATACCGCTGTAGGAGTTGACCCTGTTGTCGACCAGCAGCACCAGGCCGCAGAGCGAGGAGGAGTAGAGCGACAGGGCCGTCTGTAGCCGCCGCAGCTTGGCCCCACTGCTGCCGTGCCGCCGGTGCTTACAGAAGTCCAGCACGTCCGCCCGGACCAGACGCAGGTTGTGCATGGTCTTTAGCTGGGCGCCTGGTCAGGGGAAAAGGTGTGAACACACAGAAACACACACAAATTATATAGAAGAATCCTGGTCTTCAGGTTGTATTTTGACTACAGAGGGCTGTTCTGTGGAGACAGTATTGGACAAGTCTTTTTTTATGGATAGTTGACGTTATTTCTGCTTATTCATCCATTTAGGTTGATTCTTGTGTAATCGTGACCAACCATGCACTATTGTGAAATGTGACCACCAGGATGTCACCTCCCTAACCAAACATGAACTGAAAATGAATCACACTTTCTCCGAAGATCAGATCTATACAGCATTACACTGAGAGACTTATCATGCTGCCAAAAAATAGCTAGAAAGCTGTGAAAATGCTTTATGAAAATGGTTATAGACACATAACCCATCACAATGCTATGTAGAGAGCAATGCTGTGCTAGGAGAGCAAAGGATGATTGAAATCGAGCACCTAGGTGTATGGTGAAGCTCTCCTCCAGCTGAGGCTGCTCCTCGTACAGCCTGGCCCCAGAATCTGCCGGTTCTGACAGCTGGCTGGGCTGCACCTTGATCTCCTCACTGGAAATCAATCATACAAACAAATCAATAGGTAAAGACATCAATCAAATACAGCATACATATGCATATTTTATAGGTTCTGTCAAGGAACTGAAAGAATCTGCTGCAGCGTTGCACCTAAAATGAATGAGTAGATAAAATGTGAAGACCTGTAATTCAGCACACTTAAAAAAGTTCTGCCCGAAACACAGTAATAAAATGAAAAGTTTAGTGAGTGTGCATTGTTAGGCTTGCCAACAGTTAAGGAGACATACAAGATACTCAAGACGTTTGGATTCACTGGACTACAGTGATATCAATACTACTATTTTCACACCCTTTATGAATCCATAAGCCTGTCATTAACAATACATTGTTAATGAAGCAGCCACAGAAAATGTTTCTTGAGGACATCACAGATTAGAGTCTCGGTTATCTGGATTCTAGTTTTGGGTTAGAGTACTTCATCTTCACAAATGTCTGACTAAAGTGTCAAAGGAATAAAACGGCCTATCTGGATTCTGTTTAAAGGCTGATTAAAATACATATTTATAAAGCGCCCAGAGTGCTGCTGATCTAGAATGGATTAAGTTCACCCCACACGCATCAGGATAATGAGATTCATTATTAAGAGACAAAACTCATACCAGGTCAGCACATTGGCTCCATTTCTAAGAAGCTTTGAGAACACAGCAAGCCCTGAGTGTATCTGGACTTTGATGGAATATCCAATGCGCAGAGGAGTGTAAGACCTGAATTTAAACCACCAATCTGTAACAGGCATTACTGTTAACCTCTATTTGATTTTTTTTTTTGCCCAAACATCATAGTGCAAAGCTATGCAAACGTCAAACTATGATGAGTAGAGTTTTTGACCTCTTGTAATCATTCCAATTTCTATGTAAATGTAGCCTATACTTCAAACCACCATCAGACATGTAATGGGTTCGAATTAGAACTGCCGCATAAGTGCAGCGGTTAAGGTCTGACCTCCAGTCAAGATGCAGATGGAGTAGGGATCTTGCATTAGGGATATTTCAATTTATTTTCATTTCATTTTACGGATCGATAAAATTTCCCAGATGTTGATTCTGTCATTTAGATTCTGTTCCAATCCAATTGTGTCTTGGTTTGTTCGTTTTTTTTTTTCTTTTAATCATCCTATTATATCAGTGTGTGTCGAGGGTTTTTTTTCTAATCACTAAGCTTCTATGTTTCATCACTGTGCAAATAAACTTAAACCTCCAGCCCGGCCCAGACAAGCCCGGGCCTCTGCACCGATGAAGTGCTGTCAGCGAATAAAGAGGACGACATGCCAGCTGTTACACTCTGTCAATGCCTTCAGACCGTTCCCTTCCGAGCTGCTGCATCTGCAGATTGCATTCATCTGTGTCTGCACTGCAGCTTTTCTTCCTCTACCAAACAAGAGTAAGCACTTAACTACCTGACTCAAGTGTTCATTATCTTGATTCAACCGATTTTGCTTTACCCAGAGATTCGAGAGAGTTAGTGGGATTTTCAAAAGAACTGAAAGAACCTGCTGAGTTGCAGCCTAAGAGAAAGCTCTCGAGGATGCCGTGGCGCTTGTGCAGATACACACACGTGCACACGTAAGCCCACGGATGTCTTTGTGCGCACACACACACACACAAAGATTGCACTTCAGCACACAAAAAATATATATATAAACATTTTCCAAACATGCACACGCGGACTCACTTAATTTGGCTGCTGTTATTGGATTTCTGCAGGTCCTGGTGCAGTTTGATCACCCACTCCTGATACTCCTGCTTTTGGATGCCGCTCACTTGCTTCAGCTCACTGGCCCACTTGTTCTCCAGCACCTATTCAGGAAAGAAAACTACGTCAAACATCCAGAACGTCAATACAACTGGGATACACAGCATATGATACGATAAAGTATCATATGCTAAAATTTGAGACTAGAGACAAAGTGGAAAGTTCAGGAAAGGAAAAGCCCCAATCTCCACCATGCCTGATTTGAGTACTCCAACTATTTCTTACCTGCTGTGCATCAAAGTGTTGAGAGGCCACTGCATTTACATCCTGGTCACTCAGTGTATTCCCCAGCTGCTGCATCACTTTGTCCATTTCCACTGCTTGCCTGGGAAACGGGGGAGAAAAAGTAATATTCATTGATTTGATTGGATTGATTAGGAAACACATTATATATATCATCTAAGCACCTTATGAATGACAAAAATGAAGACATCCTCATATTAGGTGACTGAATATCATTCAAGCAATAATTAAGGTGAGGGGTGAGTTGGGCAAGTTCCTTTCAGTTGAGCTCAGATTTGGCCGCCATTCATTTAAGTTGAGCAATACTTTGCACACCTTGTCACCCTACAGGCTTTATAATGAAGGATTGCAACAAGCCCCCCTAACAGCCCAAGGAACATGTAGAAAATGGATGTTTTAATTCTCCATGCCCCATGCTATTAATTTTTAAAGCATATAGTATGAATACACTTACAGGAGTTTCTGTCAGTATAAAATGATGTCCCTTTGCTGTTATTGTGTTTAAATGTTCTTTGAATCTTTGTTGTTTTCTGGATGATATGCCTTGTTTTTTGCATGATATGCCTTCTTCTCAGTGGTTCAGAACTATAACTATTCATTAATTTTATTTGTTATGCTTGTCATCCTTATTAATGTCATCCATTCATTGACCAGATAACTAGTGTGTAAGTGTGAATATTCTCAGCTGCCTCCAATGTGCCAAGATTTTACACACACAGGCCTAAAGGCATAACTGTATATGGTGACGCCTTGACAGCTTAAGCACTAGTGCAAATAATTCTAATTATCTATTGTACGACTTTCAAATATACCTTGACTGAATTATAGAGGTTGTATGGTTATAAATGAAACAAGAAATATGTAAGTTAGTCTAGTCTGCAACTGTGAGCACTTATAGGAAACTAAATTACTACTGTTACATGTAATTCTTGCATGTACAGTATGTATTATGTTTCGTGCACACACCCTTACCATGCCATATAACACAAATGTACAAATGTAAATTCATGCCCAAACTATCTCTTGGCAAAACCTTGTATTTTCAGCTGTAAAAGTAGGACCAATTTTGTGTCAGTATTCACATTTTTTTGGAGAAAGGCACCTCCATGTTTCCACTAGTCCCATGTTGTCTTCTAAACAAAGTGAAGTGCTCTGTCACTATCCATTTTCTTTGGGCAATTACTTGCTTACAGCATTCAACAGGGATGAATCAATTGTACTAACACAATATAATCATCATTTTCACTGGTTTAATGTGCACTTAGAATATTCTACTAATGTAGACCTGACATGCACCACACATTTTCAATGAACACAACATCCTTTGTCAGACTATTAATAAATACATGAGCTTCACTGATAGGCTACTGACTCAGCTACTGCTGACAGAATTTAATAATTTACATTCCTCAACTTTCTTTCAGTTTAAACAGAGTTTTACATCATGGATGAATAAAACAGTGTGCTGACAAAATTCACACGACACATAGGTCTTCCTCTACATATGACCTGATGAAGCTTTGAGATATTCCTGACTTTATAAATATAGCTCATTGATGATATAGGAATACACACATTTTCAGGCATAACCAAATAAGATCAGTAGGCCCATTGTGGAGGGTAAATCATTAATGCAATGCACTTAACATCAAAGCAAGTGCAGGCAAGCAAAATGCTGATTGATATGGATATTTAATAGTGGGCAAAGTTAATGGAAACATCAGTAGGTTGGATGCTCGATGGTTGATGGATGAGAATGCAATGGTACTGCCCAAACAAAATGTGAAAGACTTTATGCATGAGCTTGTGTGTATGTGTTTTCTGGGGAAGGGCATAGCCTACCTATAAGAGAGAAAACTGTCCCCAAATTTTCCATCAATGGCATTGACTCAAAGTCATTATAGAGTTGAACATAGCTGTTGTGTGGTGCTTAAACTACATGACTTTATGGACTTCTTATTTTCCCAGATACCTGACCTCACTCCCTGGGAGGAAGACGGGGAGGAACAGGGGCAGGAAGTCCAGAGATGCTGGTTCCAAGATGTTAATTCCCCCCCCCCCCACCCCAAAAAATACCGACCTCTCCTGTAGCTTCTTGATCTCCATGTCTCTCTCGCTGATGAGCTCAGAGATGCTAACAAAGTAGTTGTGCTCCAGGTTGAGGAGGGTATCTGAGGCAGGGGAATGGATCAGCTCGTGGTAAACATCAGCAAAGTCCTCGTCCCAGCTGGGCTCCTCAGGCCGAGCGTGCTCCAGCGTGGTCTAACCAGGGACAGAGGATAACAACATCAAAATAGCAATCGTTAATTTCTATGAGGATTTATCTTTATAAGTGGCTACACGCTGAGGGCAATGAAATACAACCACAGCCACGATGCGCATTCCACATTGCGGAGCTGCTTTACTGCATGAAACTAAAACCATCATTGTGGGTGATGATTTTTGCCCACCTGCCATGCATGCTGCAACTAAAAGTGAGCAGCAGGATATTAGCTTCCAGTGGGTAGTATGAAAAATACACCACATTGCTGTTGTTCAAGCAATGTGAAGAGGAAGACAAAATGCAAATCAACACATTTTCTAAGTTTTCCTCAGCTTAATAAACCTTGGCACTTGATGCACCTCCGCCACATTTAGAAGAGCCACGGAACAGTATTCAGAATCTGAAACTCCTCTATTTATACGGGCCAGGAATCTTTATGCCACAAACATGATGGACACTGGAAAGCGTCCATGAGTATTTCTGTGTGACTGCAGTAAAATGTTAATGGTTAGCCTATCCTAGTGGGCCAAACGGGCTTCATAGCACGAGCTGGGGCAGCCCCTGTCTTTTTATATATGGCTGGGCAAGTGACAGTGGAATTTAGACTCCTGCACTTTGAAGTGGAAAGGCAAATGATCTTGTTGACCTTCTTGAAAGATGAAATAAAAAGATATTCCCTTTCAAAGCAATGTGTCCATGATGAGTCCCCACTTTGATTAATTTAATTTGAAAACCACAAGGTCCACTACTAGGTCACACTAGATCATGTTGGGTTTTTTTTGTTGACCCTAATGTGAAAATGATGACTCTGTTCTCAAACAAGTGTGACACTCTCCACATCATATTGGATCATTAGGAGCAGAGGCATCAAAGTGGAACCATGTGAAATGAGTCAGGGAGGCAGTGAACGCAGCACACAGGCTAATCTAATGAGGTTTTTTTTCCCCAGACCTCATGAATAATCAATTTGCAGATGCACTGAACTACTTCTGTATACATTACTTTAATGATCCATGACCACCCTAAAGTTAGCAGGGGCACTCGAGGACACTTCCGAAACCCTCTGCTGTGCTGCTACAGAAACATGGAGTAGTGGATATACGACAGGGCTAAGTTAAGAGCCCAGTGTCTGAAATGAACTTTTTACTTCACCTGCCATTTTGTGTATATACTCAGGTGCTGAATGGTAATTCAAAACTTATATAATGGATCAAGCTTATTATTAATTATGTAGTGCAACAGAATTCAAATAACAAGTTATCAACTTTTGTGTAAGTTACAATGTTTCACATTTTGATATTAAGTCTCAACTAACAATAAGCTATGCATCCAGACAGCGGAGAAACAGAAAGAGATGTCTGCAGTGTAGATGCTACCGCTTTGTGTAAAACCAGCGTAAACAGGCAGCCAATCAGGAGCCTGTTAATTGGTTTGCTGTGAGCTGATTGGCTCACGGTCAGAAAGAATGTATATAGTGGTCAGCAGGGACAAAGTTTGAGAACAGACAAAGACCGAAGACTGTACATAATCAAAGCATTCAAATGTTATCGTCTCAAAAAAACAAAAACACCAGCCAGTATGGTGGGTGACCCTTATTGTTTTATCCATCAAAGACAAATTTTGCCTATATTTGAAAGCCGGTAATGTCAGGTCCACATTAAAATGAGTGCTGTTTGCATTAAAAGTTGTTAATGTTTTTGCTAGTGCGGACTGCTACAGGAAAACATATGGCAAAATGTGCAGAAACATAAATGCAAGAGCTGCAGATACATCTGCTAAGCATTCTGAAACTCTGAATCCAAAAATGCATCATGACATTAAATTTGTCTGAAGAATGTAACAGTTTAAGGCATATTAATACCATACAAACTGACAAGTCTCCCATGAAGTGATAATAGATGAGCGGGTGTCCTATATGCTAATTAGGTTATTCAAAAATCTGGGTTGAGGTTATAGGCACAGCAAGTTGTATCACACAAGCTGGGTAAACAGCAAATTGGAACAGTTTCAATAGTCCATGCATAAACAATGAAATGTGTTATATTACCTCTGCATAGGACTTGGCCCATGCGTTTGTGAGCTGGTTTACATCCACATCTCCTGTTGTGAGTCTCTGCAGTGCCAGCTCTGCCTCCCTGTCATAATCCTGGATGGTCTCTGTTTCGACGAAGCTGGAGAGCGAGGTCTTTAGCTCTATGGGGAAGAGATGCACACACACCAAAGAGTAGACCAGTTAATGTTGCATTTTAATAATTGTTTTAATTTTATCCAGTGTTGTACAATGGAAGGGTTATGACGCCAGGCTGAGTTTATAAACAGCATGCTGGTGATATTGTCCCTTCTCCAGGAGGAAGTCCTTGGTGTCATGAGAAGTTACTCAACCTGATTAACTTTTAATAAACAGAATCTGATTCTATCCCTTAATCCCTTAACTCTGCATACAGCCAGGCCTTGCTCACATCTAAATTTTTAAATTTTAAACAAGAGAGTCTAATGTGTCTATGTGCCTTTGATACAGCAAGGTGCGTATCTGATGGTGAAGAAAAGGGTGGAGTGCAGGTATGTGATTTGGGTTTTCAACTGGGCATTTGCCATCACATTTGTTTTACTGAAAAAGGACCAAGGAATCTCCAGCAATGAGCAGTGGATGTTTCCTTTACCAAGGGTAACAACCTCACCATTTTCTATGAAGCAGGGTATTTTGTGTAGCAGCATGAGGCGTCCATGAAGGTCACTGATGTTCTCCTGGACAGGGAACTGCAGAGGCACTTTGAGGACACAGTTGTGTTTCCCGGCCCTGAACTCAAACACAAACTCCTTCTCAGCAGTACTGCTCACTTTGCCTTTGTTCTTCTTCATGACCGCTGCTGAAAAAAGAAGGTAACAATTAGACACGAAAGAGAGGAAGAAGGCTATGCTGTATGCACAGAAATTATACTGATATAAAATGAGACAGACAAACTAACATTTATCCCTGAACTAGTGTTGTGCTGTGGGCCAGCTGTTCCCAAACATTGTCTTGCCAAGACCCTGACAATAGATACACATTCAGCCACAAAAACCCATTTGATAAAGTCTGAGAATCTGAGCAGAGTTTTGTTGTTGGGTTTTACTAGAAAACTGTTTACTGGAGTGGAGAGAAAACAGCGGAGAGAGTGAAACCTATCATCAAACCCCACTTTGGGAACCTCTGCTGTAGCCCACATTACCAAATGTGTTGCTGGTTAACGTTATATGGAGAAGATAGGCATTATTTTGGCAACGTAGATGGGCAGCACTCCCAGAAACAGGCAAAAAAAAGTGACACCCCTATTTCAATAATGTCTCTATGCAATTAAAGCAACATAATTAAAGCAATAGCATATATCAGAACATTGTAGCTAATGTATAACTACAACCACTGTCATGTATCAGCTGACCTTAGCTATGAGTACATCTAAAATTACGTTAACGTTAGCTAGCGTTAGTTAAACCAAGCTAAAAGACAGCCGACAAGACAAGCGCTACATTGTGAAGATATTCATTTGGCCACAGCTGTAACTTTATGCGATAAACAGAAAGAAATTATTTACTTCTTAACAGAGGCAGATTTACCTGCAAGGTGGAGTTTATGAATGAATATTTTCCTGTCGCTAAAGACAGTCCTCTTGTTTTGGTACTGTCAGCTGACTGCTTTGGCAGTATAGCCTTGTCATATCAAAAACACTTTCGCCATATAGAGGTTCAGCTGTATGTGGTTTGTGTGGTTTATATATGTTTTCGACTGTATTAGAAATGTTAGGTGTCTGGAAGCTCAATGAGTTGATAAATCTTACATTTTTTTCCATCAAGATTATTCTCTACACAGCGTGTAAAACAGAAGCATTACAAAGCCACGAATCATGCCTAATGAACCCTAAAATGAATTTACAAGAGGATTTTTCCTACTGCACTAACTCCCTCTGCTGGCCAAACATGGTCAATTCAATTTATATTTATGCCTGAAAGTCAAAGGAAATCGTTGTTGAAAGATTTTCTACCTAACTACAAAAACTTCAGGCAAAGTCTCGCTGACTTTGTAGAGAAATCAAAGTGTTTTTATGTTTATTGAACAGGCACATGCAACAAAGGCCTAATTACTTTTCAAACATGTTAGATCATTTTTTGTTATGAAACACTTGAGTCATTCACTGATTGTTTGATACAAGGTTATAAAAGTTAACTAAAGCTACATTTTAGACTAAAGACATGCATGGGAAAACATTTAGATAAACTGAAAGGAAAATAAACACTAGACTTGCAATTTAACCAAAACTAAAATCCCTGCATCCAAAACTAACAGAAATACAGCATAATAATCCTGGATTAGAGAATTCCCCAGTAATTAATCAGATCAATATCGATACTGCTACAACAGTCTCCCTGCTATTTTTAGTCCAGCAAATATACTGCGATAATGGGTAATAAATGATTAATATAAATCAATATTGTGACACAGCAGGATCAGGCCTGGGAAAACCTGCCTTGAGAGAGAGAGTGAGTGAGAGAGTGAGAGAGAGAGAGAGGGAGGGAGAGAGAGAGAGAGAGAATGTGCTCCCAACCTTATTCATGTGGATGCGCTGTTCTCTGCATCAACAGGGTTCAGGCAGTAGTTGAAGCTCTTAGTTTCTGTTTGCAGTATCCTCACTGCGGCTGGACAGCTCTGCTCGGAGTTCCTTGATCCTCTGCTTGGAGCCGGGATCATCAAAGCACTCTCCAGACTGTGTACCAAGAGAAGCTGAAAACACAAGACAGAACTGATGTCTGCCCATTCACAATAGCCTGATTTAGATTCTGAGCTTGTGTTGTGTTTGTCTGACTACATCTAAGTGTGAAAACATACACTGAATGGACAAAATATTAGGGAAACTTACTCTTTTTATGAAGTCCACAGATGAGGTGAATCCAGGTAAAAGTCATTATCTCTTATTGATTTCCTTTATTAAATCTCTACCAATCACAAAGCAGGAGATGGAGCTAAAGAGAAGCAGACAAGGAGTTTGAAGCTTTGAGACAACTGAGATGTGGATTGTGCAAAAGGGGCTGCAACTCAATATCAGGAGGATGTCCCTAATATTTTGTAAATTCATTGTATTTTCCAAACTTGCAAAGTCAGCAAATTTCATGCAGCTGCTGTATGGTCGATTGTCTCCAGGCTGGTCTCCATGTTGGCCTGCTCCTTAGTGAATGGAGCAGCTTTGCACAGCATGAGGGGATTACTGGGGAACCAGCTGTTGTAGTCAAACTCAGACAGAGACTTATGTTGAGATATGATTCAGCTAACGTCTCTACCAGATGTCTCAATAGCATTTGGGGGCATAGAATACAGTATATTGCCTTCATATTCACCTCAAACATTGAAGATAAGCCATGAAGAAATGGACTGATTACAGCCTATCATTATTAAAAGATTTAACAAGCACAAAACCAGTGCAATATAAGATGTACAAGACTTACCTGGTATGTGCCTACATGGGACACCCCATGTTTTTTGACATGAGTTTTATCTGACCACCTCTCCGCCTTCTCACCCGCCCAGTGTTGACTGCAGCATGCTGAGCTGATGTCATGTAGATCACCATGGTGACAAACTAAAAGTTTGTGTTAAAGTACATGGGGATCCCTGTTGGAGCCACATACATTAAGTAACCTTTTCATACTAAGTAACTTTTCTTAGTGGACAGCTTTGCCATTCTTTGTATCTCGCATGTAAAAAAAAAAAAGCCTCAAATTAAACTACTCAAGGTGGTGTATGTCTGATTGTTGATGTCAGATTCACTGTTCCAAGGTTATGGTTCTATTTAAATCAGTTAGTGCAGAAAGTATACTGAATTCATATTAGGCTGTACAATAACATTTACTTAAAAACTTTATATATACTTTATATATGCCCAGGGGAAAAAAACTGTATCTGTATATAAATATATAACTGTATATAAAAGTCAGGTTACAGAAATAGATTCAAAAATGCATTTTTGACATTTTGCAGTGCATTTCCCATGGTTGGGTCCCAGGATCAGAAGATGCAATAGTTTTCCAAATACACAAGACAATCCAAAAAGTTAAAAGAGGCGATTCAGTGTTTCTTCAGGATATAACAAAAAGGTTACATGAATTTGCCAGTATTCATCCTTCCTTTCACTCTCATGAAATCTCTGTTCACTTTAATTGAAAAGGACATAAATTGGAATGGAAGTAAACTTTGCATGCTTAGTCTCCACAACCTTGATTAAAAATCCCAAAGAAATCAATGGTTTTAACCATAGGTTAAAACCTATTAAGAGGCTAGGGGAAGCTAAGCTTCCCCAAAACAGTCATGAAAAAAAACGGCAGTCCAGTAGCAGAAAATGGGAGAGCGAGCAAGCGAGAGACAGAGAGGCGGCGGGAGGGAGAGAGAGTATTGAAGCAGCACACGCAATTGCATACACCCATGGGTTCTTGAATGTTCTAGTTATGCACACAATGAAATGTGGCTAATTTTATTTTGCTTATTGTTGTATTTTAATAGCGGCATGCATGTAGACTATATGCGGTCACACTCGCTTGCCATGTTCATTTAACGTTCATTTCATTCATTTTGTTTTAAGCCTACTAGATACTCACATCATATACAGTATGTTGAAGTGGAAAAGGTTATGGAAAAAGAAAGCCATGCCTTCACTCAGCATGACCAGGTCAGCATTAACAGTTAAACTGGAAATTGGAAAATAAACAATGGATAACTGTAGCCAATCTTAAGCACTTATTACTCTGTGATTATTTTCCATTCACTATTATAGCCTAATGTGTTGGTAAAATAAAAAAGGCTATTAAAAAAGTCTGTGTTTAAGAAGCTTTATCTCACAGTAAAGGCCCATTCACATCTAGAACAATAACTATATAGATAACTATAACTATAAAAAGATTTCAATCGTTATGAGTAGTAAATGGAATGTCTGTGTTCACACTACAACTATAACTATAAAAACACACCAGTGCTATTTGACAAAGACCATCACCTCTAAAAATGTTGAAAAGAAACATGACAAACTGGTCGGGGTCAGAAGAGCTCTTGGGATTGGCATGTTTACTGACCTGGAAGCTAACTTTTGCTAGCTAACTAACAAAATAGCATAATGTCTTGGCCAACCTGACTTAAATGCACTATCATCCTATGTTTTTAGTATGACCGGGAGGTAACAACATGTGTCCCTCCAGTAGCCTGTTGAAACCGTTCAGCCACGGTGAAGTTACAGGTATTTCTCTCAACATGGGCTACAGGAGACTTGACTCTTTGATCCACAGTAGATGTCGTGTTCAGGGTCACCTACTGGTAAAGAAATAAATAGCTTCACCCTGGTCTTACTGGCTGGTGGAGAGGAGAGAGAAGCTTGGTGGTATTGGCTGAGAGAGAGGAGAGTGGAGCCTGGTGGAATTGGCTGATGCATAGGCGGGTTATGAGACAAAGGGCCCCTGGGCACAGATACCTACTAAGGCAGAAGAGGAGAGGCGAGCCTGGTGTTACACTCCACTCACTCTGCCCAAACTTGCACTTCAACCTCAAGGTCGAGAGGACCCTGGTAATTGACCATGACACAGCAGTTGGACCATATCTGATTTATAGTGCCTGCCAGGGTGAGTGGAATTGGTGACTCCCAGATGTGGTACTCTTTTACCCTCCTAATCGCACATTCAACCAAAATACGGAGTCTGGCAATGGCCTGGGCCAGCTCCATTTCCTCTCTGCTGACCTGGCTCTTCTGTTTAAATGGCAGGATGATTAGTTCCCAACTTCCTGCGAGGACTTTTCAATGATGAAGCCTTTGTCTGCCGTAACTTCATCCCCTGGCTCCAATAAACACAAAATGTCAGACTCCCTTGTCAACTCCTGGTCAGATATTGTCCCAGTGAACAACTTTGAGGCAGAAGTGATTGCACCACAGGGTGCAACACAGATAAGAGCTTTGAAGGTGGTATGGCTCCTGTATGATGAGAATGTTTCTGTGAGCAGGGTAATGGCCTCTGGGCTCTCACATCTAAACTCTGTGCAGTCAATGATCACTCTTCCCCCAGTTATTCCATACAAATCTGGAAGGGACTGACTCCGCTCAAAGATACTTGCAGCCAGACTCAGCATGAACAAGTACGTCGCTCTCGTTGAAGTGCAATGAACATACATACGTACCGCCTCTCCTAACGGTGAAATTTGCCCCCTTGTCTCTCCTTATAGCTCGAATCCATCACTTTTGTTGGAATAAATCTGGAGGAAAGCTATGAAATGACAAATATGGCTGTTTCTTCTTTGAATTAGTACAAAGGGGGACGCTACAAACTGGCTGCTCCACCATTGTACTGATGACTGTTAAGATAACCGGAAAAGGGTTACTCCTACATCTGGTTTGTATACCCGGAAATGTGAGATAGGCCTATAGGCTACTACCTGTATAAATTAGGTAAAGACTAGAGTAGCCCATTTTGTCTCTTAGGAAAATGTATCAGAATAGGCTACTAGCTGTATAAATTTCATTAAGATAAGGGTAGCCTATCCATTCGGTGAGGAAAATGTATCAGAACAGGCTACTACCTGTACAAATATGGTAAAGACTTGGGTAGTCCATCCAGTCGCTTAAGAAAATGTGTCAGAATAAGCTACTACCTGTATAAATGTGGTACAGACTAGAGTAACCCTTCCTGTCTCTTAAGAAAATGTATCACAGTAGGCTACTACCTGTATAAATGTGCTAAAGGCTAGGGTAGCCCATCTTGTCGGGTAGGAACATTTATCAGAATAGGCTACTACCTGTATAAATGTGTTAAAGACGTGGGTAGCCCATCCTGTCATGTAGGAAAATGTATCAGAAATGGCTACTTAGTGTATAAATGTGGTACAGACTAGGGTAGCCCATCCTGTCTCTTAAGAAAATCTATCAGGCTACTGTTCTCTATAAATGTCATTAAGATTAGGGTAGCGTGTAACAAAGTGGATATCTAATAAGGCTTGGGTAGAGCACCTCAGTGATTAAGGACACATAGATGGCAGACTGTGATGGCCGCATCTACAGCCACACATTGAATGTCGGTGAACACTCCTACACTCCACTCACCTTTTGGTTAATTTACTTTTGTTTCATTTATTTATTACATTTTGCACTTTTTACAGTCATAATGCACATACACATACAAGCAAACAAATAAATTACTCGACACATGGCTTTTGTTTCATATAGCATACTCACAACTTTATTAGCAAATACACAGTACATGTTTTCTGATTTGTAGCGCGCACATTTTAGTTAACATTGTATGATTGTCTGTTTCAGTTTGTTTCATTGTTCTAATTAGAATTTCTTTGAGTTACCGGTGCTGTTGGAGTGGTGTCTAGTCCGTGGCTGAGCAAAAGATGCGTTGACTGCAGCTAGCCAGGCCACGTCATGGGGGAAACTATTTTATTGAAGATTTTGTTTAGTTCTCACCATTTATGTTGATGGTTTATATTATTATGGTTGCATATTATTTTGTCTAAATATTGTTTAGTTTAACCTTAGTTAAGAACAGATGGCCATGTTGTGTATTAGTTGTTTAGTCTATGTCTATTCCCCTTCTGTATTTATTTGGTCTGACCAGCCACTGTTCCCCCAGTGTGTCATTTCGTTAGGTCAGGTTGTTCTGTTCATCTGTGTTTAATTTGGACTTGTTTGAGTTCGATTCTGTTCAGTTGACCTCTTTTATGGGCCCAGAATTATTGTTTATTATTGACTTTGCTTTTGCATTTATGTTATGTACTTTGAGTTTTTGGCTAATAAAAGCCCTTATTTTTGATAATTACACCTGCGACCCCTTTGTCTGCTTGCTTGGTCCCTCACACAGACACTAAGTGGATAAGGTAAAATATAATTTTATTTAAATTTAAAATACATAGGCTACTCCGTACATAAAATCTGCACTAAAAGCATACAAGCACATAAAAACCAGGAGCCCCAATACAAGGGAACATTGCGTGCACGCAAAAGATAAGTCTACTACAGAGTGAGCCAGGAGGCTTCATATAAGGAAGAACAGTCAATTTTGTTTCAGTTTACACACCAGGCGATCAATAGGTCTACAATACCACCAAAATACGAGACCAGTGCCACCAATTTGACTTTCCCCACTAGCATACGATACCGCACATAAGTAGCCAAGCTTCCCTCTTCAAGTCCGGAACCCCCCTTTTAAAAAGACGCCGACTGGACTTCCCTTGATTGCTGAGCAGCCACAGATGCTCGGGTCCGCTGGGTCACGGGACTCACCGGAAAACATAGGAGGGAACAGAGAGACAGCCGATCAGGAATGCACTTACCAATAACAACTAATATACAACCATCCTTTCATAAAAATATAGAAACACTAAAACAAAAATGGCAAAATGAAATACAATAACAGTGAACCACTACAAGAGAGTGAAGCCTGGTGGTACTGGCTGATGGAGAGGAGAGGAGAGTGGAGCCTGGTGGTATTGGCTGATAGAGAGGAGAGTGAAGCCTGGTGTTACTGGCTGGTGGAGAGGAGAGAGAAGCCTGGTGGTATTGGCTGGTGGAGAGGAGAGAGAAGCCTGGTGGTATTGGCTGATGGAGAGGAGAGTGAAGCCTGGTGTTACTGGCTGGTGGAGAGGAGAGAGAAGCCTGGTGGTATTGGCTGGTGGAGAGGAGAGAGAAGCCTGGTGGTATTGGCTGAGGGAGATGAGAGTGAAGCCTGGTGTTACTGGCTGATGGAGAGGAGAGTGAAGCCTGGTGGTATTGGCTGATGGAGAGGAGAGTGAAGCCTGGTGTTACTGGCTGGTGGAGAGGAGCGAGAAGCCTGGTGGTATTGGCTGATGGAGAGGAGAGAGAAGCCTGGTGGTATTGGCTGATGGAGAGGAGAGTGAAGCCTGGTGTTACTGGCTGGTGGAGAGGAGAGAGAAGCCTGGTGGTATTGGCTGGTGGAGAGGAGAGAGAAGCCTGGTGGTATTGGCTGATGGAGATTAGAGTGAAGCCTGGTGTTACTGGCTGATGGGGAGGAGAGTGAAGCCTGGTGGTATTGGCTGATAGAGAGGAGAGTGAAGCCTGGTGTTACTGGCTGATGGAGAGGAGAGTGAAGCCTGGTGGTATTGGCTGATAGAGAGGAGAGTGAAGCCTGGTGGTATTGGCTGATGGAGAGGAGAGTGAAGCCTGGAGGTATCGGCTGATGGAGAGGAGAGTGAAGCCTGGAGGTATTGGCTGCTTTTCTCCATTAAGGACTTAGTAACTTCTTGTTTTCAAAAGTGCTATGAAGTTAAACTTACTTACTGACTTACCTACTCAATACTTATAGACTACAAGAACGCCTAATTCTGCTACCTTCAGATAGCTTGCTTAGCAGATCAGAAACCGAATTGTATCAATAAACAATTACAGCAAGACCTGAGAACACTGTATCACAACTCACTCCAGCTATCACATAATTCTAAAAACCTATTTACGTCTAAAATTGTAGGAGGCTGCAGCTGCTACTCTGAGTTAATAGGACGGCTGATAGTGCTCGCATGGAACAGCACACTCAGTAGATCAGAAACCAAATTGTATCAACAATTATAGGCTAAAGGGACGGCTGACTCTGCTGACTTGGAACAGCTGGCTCAACATATCAGAAACCGAATTGTATCAACAAATATAGGCTAAAGGGACGGCTGACTCTGCTGGCTTGACACTACCGAATTGTATCAACAAACAATTGTACCGAGATCTGAGGATAGTGTATCACTCCGGCTACCAAATATCTAAAAATCTATTTATGTCTAAAACTACACTATTTACAGTACCTGCAATCAGAGTCTCAGGTGTCTCTTGGGAGGAGGGGGGCTGCTGCTGCTGTCATCGCTGCTAGCCTTCCTCTTCCTCTGACTCTGACACATCGGCACGTCTCTGGGCCTGGGGAAGGTACAGAAGGGACAGCTAAAGGGACGGCTGACTCTGCTGGCTTGAGACAGCCCACTCAGCAGATCAGAAACCAAATTGTATCAACAAACAATCGAACCTGGGGAAGGTACAGAAGACGGACAGCAGCATGTGGCCCTCTGGACTGTAGTCAGTCAGCCTCCACCGACCCTTCAGCTCCCCTCTCACAGGGCAGCAGACTGGGGAGATGACCCTGATGAAACGGCTGTCCACCACCTTGGAAATAAGACCACATTGGAAATAAGAGTTTTGTGTAACACTTTAATGTGCCATCCTCTGGGTTCAATGTAAGTCTTTTAACATGTTTGATTATTTTCTTTGCCCATAATAAATTCAATCAATCACCTCCATAGGGCAGATGTGGTTCCTGGGGTCTGCCTTCAAGGCTGCTGGCTCGATCTTGTCAGGGTGGCTTGGAGTCACAAGGGAGCGAGCTGAAGATCTGGAGGCTGCTGTGGACATGATCACAGCTGCCGGTGCTTCCATCACAGGACCTAGGGATGGAACAGTATATTGAAATTCAATATATCGCAATATGTGTGACAAAAATGTGACAATACGTATCGTGGGGCAGAAAAATGTATCACAATATCAGCTATATCTTACTCTGCTGTAGTAATCACAAATGAGACAGCTTGCCCATCACAATTTCACAAGCTCTCTATCAAAATTATTAGGCTATTTATTATTATTTGCACTTTGTAATGACATTTTTAAATTGTTGTTTAGGTTCTAGCAAGCCAATGCCATTGCTGGAAAGATTTGTGGTTCAGAAATAAACATCGTTTCATAGTTGCAGTGTTTCCCCTACCATAGAAATTAGTGGGTGGGCCCACTAATGTCGGGCCCAGTAATGTCAATCACCCGCCCACCAATCCCTGTCAACAATTATACCAAAGTTTGCCGGTGTTATGCCGAATTCTGCATCCCGCCGAAAATTGCATCCCTACCTCGCAACTTCATTTCTCTATGCCAAATTCTGCATCCCCACCGAGAATTGCATCCCCACCTCGCAACTTTATTTCTCTATGAACCAAATTTTATCATATATATTTTATTATATATATATATATTTTTGTGCCATTTTGGCTCAACAGTGTGAATATCAGGTCAATAATGATCCAAGCTGAAATAACAGGGGATGCATTACTTGGCAGCCACAATCAGTTCTAATGCATTCAGCCCTTAACACTCAGTAAGAACACTTCAAATCTCGTTTTTAAACAGTATGTTGCCGTAGAAATCAGGTGGGGATGCAATTCTCGGTGGGGATGCAGAATTTGGCATAACACCGGCTCTGCAGTGTTTGGCCCTTCAGGCAAATCACAGAGTAACTAAGCCCCAAACCCAAATTTGTGGTGAAGCCTGACATCTACTACTCTACCCGGGCTTTCACACCAAATGCGCAATGGCGGCATTGCGCAGAGCAAGGCCATTGTTTTCAGTGAAGGACGCGGCGCGCACCACCATGATTTTTCGTCAGGTTTTGCGCCCAAAGTTCAACATATTGAATTTTAACCTCCAAATACGCTGACCTCTACGAGGCACGTCCAATGGCATTCCAACATTTACAGGAGGCGGAAGTTTTGTAGGTGCCGGAGCACCAAGGAGTATAATTCCACATTAAAAACATATCGGAACCTGGCCAAAAAGTCACAGGTATGGCAGATAATATCCAAAAGGATGGGGATACCAGAAAAATTATATTGCATTATTTACATATTCAAAAGAAGCCTAGGTAGCATCATTGCTGAATTATTTCAGCTGCTTTGAATGATGTTAAGACCTGAAAGCATTAACTTAGTACATTATTCATGTCATTAATAAATCTATCTACACCATTTAAAACGGACTATTTACCGAAAACAAACCCATTGGCTGTTGGAATTGTTAAATAAACTGCTGGTGACTCCGCTAGCGCATCTGGAAAGGCGAAAGTATGTTTCTGTAGCCTACCGTGATTCCAGCTTGCGCTCTACCTTGCGCAAAATATATGCATTGTCGCTTCTGATGTGAAAGCCCCGTACCCCTCCATCTACCCTACTTTTCACCATTAGATGTCAGGCTACACCACAGATTTGGGTTTGGGGTTTAGTTACTCTTGAAAAACAGAAAAGTCCACCCAACCAGGAAGCCAGGCTACTTTAAACAAACGCACAATCAAATGACAAGCACAATCTGAGCCGTGGAGCTGACAGGGATGTTGGGGAAAGAAGAACTAATGTGTTCAAGTGAATTTAACTTGTAAACAGACAGAAATATCATTGTCATTTTCTCATTATCCACCTTTGAAAGTCAAATTACTATAGTGTAAAGTTTGCTACCTAGCATGGCAAGGAGAGTGAAGGAATATGTAGCTATCTGTTGTTTGATTGACTGTAACGTTAGCTAAATAGGTGGCAGTGGTGTATCAGAATATGGTGGTGAATATGGTGTTAATCCGAATATAGTCATTTAAAAAGTCTCGTAGTATATACAGCCATCAGTCTCATAACTTCTGAATGCACCAGCATTTTAGAATGATTTTATAGACAGAATGAAGTCTACTGTTTTGTGAAGCTCCTATTTGGGAATGGCAACAATATGGAGAGTGTCGACTTGTATCATGTAATAAGCATATCGTCCCATCCCTACCTAGCGGTGTGTTCTCCATGTGGTCCTGGGATGGATAGAGGAAGGGGGTAGTCAGCAGGTCTGCTTCGAAGGCCCCCTCATGGTAAATCCAAGAATAGTCACTGGAATGTCCGGTGAGGTGGCGGAAGAGGGTGGGGACCACCTGACCGATGGCAAAGATGTTGTCCCTCGTCAGAGGACGGTTCCTCAGGTTGGTCACATGCATCACTACCCCGATGACTGTTAGCAGCCCATCTAAATGGAAAACACAATGAGTCATGAATTACTTTTATTTAACTGACTACATGTCTTTCTTAAAAACATGAAATGAAAAGTAAAAATAGGAAATTTCATTAGTGATTCAGGAAAAATTAAAGATGTGAAAATATCATATCTTAGCTCAAATATTCAGCACTGTTGAAAAAGAAATCCATGCTCAAGCAACAAAAAGGAGTGATGCAACCTTACATCCAAAATAGCATGCTGAGAGAGAAAGGCGTAACACTCTCTTGTAGAAAAAATCATTGGACCATTGTCAAACATGAATAAGTATATGTACATTGAAGATGCTGGGCTATTTCAGAAACATTAGTAGTAATAGTTTGACAGTGGGACTGAATCGGCAAAGGCTTCCAGAGAAAGCTTAAACAAGTTGAGAGACTTGTATAAATCTACATGCACCTAAATCCAGATCACTCTTTGTGATTATCTAAAGGTCTTAATTTTATTTCAGCCACACATTATAATGCTTTTGAAACATATATTGACTTTGAAATATTTTTGTAGACTAAGACTAAGAGAATTCTTTGGGTCTAATGATGGGTGCACTGATGATATACCCATTGAGGTGCGCTATACAAATAAAATGTTTTTTTATGGGGTTTTTTAACATGCCCACAGTTAAGATGATTTTTTCCTGGGATTTGCCTGGACTTTACTAATAAACTGCACTCCAAATTTCCATATGTAAAACACTTGAACTAAGATCAAGCCTCTACCTGAATTGTAAAGAGGCACAATTACATAATCTAACACCAAAATCCACCCATTTGCTGATGTTCATAACAAT
This sequence comes from Centroberyx affinis, assembly GCF_046629955.1. NCBI lineage: Eukaryota > Metazoa > Chordata > Actinopteri > Beryciformes > Berycidae > Centroberyx > Centroberyx affinis. The sequence goes on along the minus strand of NW_027278950.1, from coordinate 629,520 downwards.
AAATTAAATGACTCCCAGCGGGAACTGCGTGTTTTTACATATCAATTTACTTACTGTCCTTTGAGACATGCTTGTAATAAAGGGCTGTATAAATAAACAAACTTGATTAACCTAAACTGGCAACACATAACGCTAGCTAGCCAGCATCCAATTCACAACCAACTCTAATTGAAAGTTGCACTATTTTAAGAAATCGATTTTAGCTAACATTGCGCTAGCTAAATAGTAGCAAGTAGCTAGCTAACATCAAACCTAAGCTAACGTTAGCTTGCAGTGGTAATTGAATTAAAAAAATGTATCAACCGTTTGGCTGGTAAAATATCGAGGGTCACAACGGTAAAATAAAAAAAAAAAACGTAATTGTTTTTCTAAGGCCCATACTTTAAGTAATCCTCTGTTTTCATCCAAGTTATGTAAGCTAGCTAACGTTAGGTTAGCTTGGCTAACTTTGACTCGTCTTACCATGCCTACCATGTTTTGTCATGTTTTTATTTTTATTTTTTTTGACCAAACCCACATTTTTTAAAATTTGGTCATGTTGTTGAATCAGTACGCATTTCTCAGCGAGTGTCTCACGTTTAATTGTGTGTCATTTTTGCGGTCAAACAATATGTTTTCCATGTTGTACAAACTTAGCATTAAGCTAGCTTGCTGCCGCGACCCGCAGCTGTTACGGTTTATTACGGCCGGCCTGTTCCCGGCTAGGTTGCTCCGGGCGATAAATTACTGAGCAGTTTAAGTACCTGCATGGTCCTGCTCTGAGGGGGGGATGAAACTTGAAAGGAACTGGTAGTTCTCACGATGCATTGCACTAGCCATAATTTCGAAAGTCTCCGACCAAAGCTGAAGTGCAGAATGATAATTTGGAGTTTTCGGGTCTGCTTTTATACACGTCCCATCGCCCTGGATACGGAACCTTTTAGACTGTCCATTATGACAGGTCAGGTACACTGAATGTCCTTTGTTGCCTATTGCTTGTCCAAAAAGCATCTACATTTCATTAGCCCTATAGGTTGATATGGTGTAAATCAGTCTCAATTAAATGCATTACATTCTTTTAGCAGAGCCCCAATTTGTGCCGAATAATTGCGACAAATTCAAGGTGCTGAGCCATTAGACTGGGTGTCACAGGGTTTTGGTTTTAAAATAATGATGCGTTAAGGCTTCGTGGCGCACGGAGCGCAATGGAGACGCCGGTGCCGGCGCACAGCCACCCTCTACAGCCGCACCCACTGTCTGATACCCCGAGTCAGAAAATGAGAATAAAGAACTTGTCTAGTCTGTTATGCTTTTTTCATTCAAATCAAATGCATGTGAAATGTTGAATGCGTGGTTGGTTCCCTCTTTCCAAAAACAAAAGGCACATTTAGGAAAGCTGGGCCAGTCGCAGCAGTCTCATCTTCCTCTAATGCCATGTAGGTGTCGCCCTCTTTTTATAACACTACATAGGGTTTCCCCCGTTATGGAGGTGAGACATCAGTCAAGAGCAGAGCTCCGGAGTCCCGTCGCGCCGCCAGGCACAGCTATCATATAGCCTATGTTTTGATAAAAATAACTGGTTTCCTGTCCCGTCACTTTAAACGTAATCAAAACTACAGTCATGTTGTGCCACATAATGTTGTTCGTCGCAGCCATATGCATATCTCTATTACAATTACAAAATGGCATGCTCCAGGCTCTACTATTGGGAAACCTACTGGAAGGAAGGAGACGACGCATGCAGTTGTTGCGGTCTGTTTGGATGGAGCTGTGAACTGCTGTGTCCAGCGCGTCTCCAGAGTGTCACCGTCTGTCTCCTGTATTCCTGATGATTTGCACTGTAGAAACATGGAAGCTGCGGAATAGCCTACCATTTGTCAATGGTAGGCTATTCGGCACCTATTTGGCAAGAGCCTGATGCTGGTTGTGCAATATCAAGGTACACTGGTTGAGGTGTGCGTAATTGCGCAGCGCTTTGAAAATGCGCACCAGGCTGCAGGTGGAACACATAACTTAAGCCGCCTTTGGATGGATATAGCGATTTCATCGACTGAAATATATCCTAGAAGCTGTTGGATGACAGATATTGGTAAGAATAACCCCCTAATCTAGCCCAGTACAGACCACAATTACCTTTTACCTTCATCCATCAGTGAGACATATCCATCGGTGGATGACATGGATTGATGGAGCACAGTTATAGTTATATTTTATAGTTATCTTTATAGTTGTCGCTCTATGTGTGAATGGGCCTCAACAGCCGCAACTTGGGCGCACGCTCCTAACACAAACTTTCGATTTGATTTTGAGCATTGATTCTAATTTTATATTTCATGGCAACATGTGGCCTTTCTTGTTCCAGAGTGCAAGTCGAGCTGTTTAGTGGTTTGCCTAATTTTGTCCTATGAAAATCCTGGGAGTTTTAGCTTCCCCATGCGTGATGCGCTATGGTTTTAACATTGGACATTTTGTGTACCTCCTTGTAAGCCGGTCAGTTTAATTCACCACTTTGTGTCCACCTGTTGCTGATGTTCCACACAGCATCAGTCCATGATCTGTAGTGGAGGTTGGGGACGACCTGCAGTCCTCATGCAGTGATGCTCTGTGGCAGACTGAGGGCGCTACAGGTCAGACCAGAGAGATGCCTCCTGATCAGCTGGCCTCTCAGTTCACTAAGTCAGTGTTTACCAAATATGCATAGTCTGTTCGCCATACATAACGTTTGCCAGCATTTTTCTGTTATTATTTTTTCTTTATTCAGTGTAATTCTGCTGAAATTATGGATCTCTTTTTACAAGGGAAACCTGTCCCAGAATGCAGCAGCACATTTAGCTACAGATAAACTATAAGACTATTTTGTTTGTAATAGAGAAAATGAGAGAAAGAAAAAAGAAAAGAGAGAGAGAGATAGGGAAGATAAACATTCTGGTGTCAATTCGTTAGTGAGTACAAACAGTTCAGGATTAAGCAACCATTCTTGTCCAATTGTTTAACAACAGGAAACAGGTGGTTTTGTGATGATCATGTAATAGGCTACAGTCTGTGATATTCCTTTCATAAAGTCTCCTTCAGACTTGCGTCATTTGAGCTGAGTATGCAAATTCAAAGCCTCTGGACAATGAGAGGCAGATCTGAGCTGGGGAAGCTCTGACAGATTTTTGAAAATGCTGATGCAGGGAAGCGAGGGAAGTGAGGGAAGCCCCTCAGCGTGTGTCCTGCGCCTAAAGGGAAGGATGGCAAAAATGAAAGCACGGAAATACAGTCCAGGGATCACGTGAACAAGAGGGGGAACTGAAACAATTTATTAAAGTTGGGTTAAGCTTGGATATTACTGGCTGTAAAGGAATATGTCACTAAAAGGAATGCAGTATGGCTTGATTTTGGCTATGGCAACAGTGTCTGTCTTTATGTTTCCACAGCCTGAGATGGTTGGAGAAATACAACTTTGAGATTAATAAAGTTGTATTGTATTGTAAAAAGTGGATTGATTAGACTTGGGATGGGAACCTGTCACCCAACACAAGCAGACATTGGTTACATATAATGAGCTCAATGTATACATAAAATTCACACTAAAAATAGAGAAAAATCAATCTCACCTGTTCACTCAAGTGGTGCATGCCCATCTTCTAACAAAACAAAGAGGATGCAGTTTCTCTGTCAGCCATCACCCAATGCTCATGCATGTTTTGTATGTAGGTGTTGGTTATGTAGATATATGAATGAATACTGCTCCTTTTCAGTTTTGTCCTCCTACATGGCAGGACCTGGCAGGGGCTGGGAGGAGCGGCCTCCTGTCTGATTAATAGGATAGGCATGGGAAATATGGAACCCTTAACAGTTAGAGTTAAAGTTATTTTCTGGAGCAGACTGGTAGGTGCGGTAGGGAAGCTGATTAATGTCTGCCTTTTTATGCCTGTTATGTGTAAACACCCATCACCCACCTAAAGTACATCGCAGCACATGAGGCTTAAAACATCTCATATAATGAAAGGAGTTATCATCCATCACAATCAATCAGGGGGACAATTTTCCACAATTTGTACAATTTGGGCCTAAATTCCATCTTGGATGAAAAGCATAAAGTTGATGCAAAGTCTTAGTCTGTAAAGATGTTCATTACATGTGAGCAAATTTTCAACATACACTACAAATTATCTACTATACTACAGTAATTACTATAATGCGATGTAGTAAACTATAGTTTACTTCACCTTACTACACTACCCATTTGCTATACTATAGTAATGACAACTGAATAATGTAGTATGCATCAAATTACTATGCTACACATATAGCTTATGTATAGCCTACCATCTACTGGTCAGATAGTGCAATGATTGTTGTAGAAAAGGCTGGCTCAGTTACTAGGCCAGCAATTGTCCTATGATGACACACACACACGCACACATCTCATTCATCTCAAATATATTGCTTTATAGCTAGGGCTAAGTTGGGCTCTTCTGCAAGGATACTGTTTGAGGATTTTGTCAGTTGTAAACCATGGTCCCCATAAACACTTCAAACTAATGATAAAGGTAAGTTAAGAGGCTGTGTGCATATGAGCGCGCGCGCATATGCGTGCGTGTGTTTTCTTCAAGTTTGAGTCTATAAGGGCACATGTAAAAGTAGAGGTGTTTCACCAGTCCGAATAACGAACACTTTAAATCTTTACCACACTAACTATAAAATGACGCTTCATACATGCACTATATGGATCATTATTCCCATAAAATCGATTTGTCGATTAGAAAATATTTAACAGCTTCGTTACTTTTTAAAAACTACGCTGGTCTTGTGTTTTACGCTTTTGAAATGACCCGACTCATTACAGACGCTCCCTCAGCCAAACGAACCGTCCCATCATACCTCGCGTGTTCAACGGCTCTTCACCGTATGCTCGTTCATTGAAATACTCTACTGGGCCTGTTTGGGTCGATTTGGTGACATATTTTGGAGAAACCCGAGCCGGACTCGCACACTGAACACGAATTATCTGTTGCACACTTCCCCGGTCTTCTCTTTCTCAGACTGCGGCGGTCGGGTGTGCTTTCTGCGGCTTGCTGGCGGGGTCGGAACTGAGTGGCTGGTTGGGGAGGCAGGGAAGTACGGAGCTGGTCCCAAGTGATGGAGCTTGAGTCGGCCAGTAGAAGCGAACTGGGAGCCATGGGGGACGCGCTACAACCACAGACCCCGAGCAGACACGAGAAGAGTCTGGGATTGCTCACAACCAAATTCGTCACTTTACTACAGGAGGCGAAGGACGGGGTGTTGGATCTCAAAGCTGTAAGCATGCAAGCCAGTCTTTGTTGTTAGCTAGCACATGTCAGTTTGAGCTTGCCCGTTGGCGTTGAATGCAATTTAGCTAGCCAGCTTGTTAGCCTAGCCTAGCTATGTGTCAGGCTAATTTGAATGGGTAATACCCCTTTCTTACGGTTTAGCAGTTTCTTAGTCATTGCAAGTGAAATATATAGACTTTAAAACCTTCACTTGAATGCTGTGTCATAACTAGGAAGGTTTACCCAAGACAAGCAAAGCACACCCTGAACTTTGAGAAAGTTTTTTCAGACTCTGCCCCCTGCAGATTCAAAGTTAAAAAGTGGGTCAGCTTTTGTCGTCCTCTTCTGGGCTAACGCTACTGCGTCTTCACACATGAACAAGTTTCTCTGCTGGCTGATAATGCCCTTGTCACTTCGCGACGTGCATCCACCCAACAACTCTTTCCAAAGTTTAACTGAAAAGGCGTAATCTAACGATGATCGTTTTTCAATTGTAAGTGCATTTAACATAAGGCGTGTCCAAACCAAAACAGGCTGTCTTCTCCTTGATGAGCTAATCTGTGTACAGTTAAACGTTCACACTCCAGCAAGGCTATGAGTGAGTGCCCAAAAAGTTACCTGAAGAACTCAAATCAGTGTTTACTTATAGTAAGCTCAGCACGGATCTATGCTCTTTTTGCAGTAACTCATTGATCTTGAACACTTTTCAGCCAGTGCTATCAATGTTTGTCAGTTCTGCAGTATTTATTCTTCCTATCATAACACCCATACCACTGAAGCTATTGGTGTTAACCTGGGACCCAGGCTTGTTTAAACATGCTGTTACTCTTGTCTTATGGGAACCTACAAAGAAACATTTTCAGAAACATGGGCACCCATTTTGGTTTCTGAAACATACACTTCACCAAAACAGTGAAATTGAATTGACCAGCCAACCAGATGACAGCTTGAGCAGCAGAACACTGTGTTCAACTGAGCTGCGCAGTTTGTGTTTCATCGTGACCTCAGTGACTTGACTGACAGATTGGCTTCTTGGCTGTTGACACACTTGCTACTGCTAGTAATGGCATTGTGCTTTGTTCTAGACGGGCAGTAAAATGTCAGACTCTCATATGCTCATTTTTTTCTTTCTCTTTCACTCTCGTGTTTACTCGTTACACGAATACACGCTGCATTTTTTTTTTGTAATAACACTTAATTATTATGAGTATCGCATGAATCACTCTGTCCTTAGTCAATCAAACATAATGCAACAGACAGCAGAAGATACACATTGTGTCCTGTTCTCCTCGTTCCAAGGATTGGGGTGATGTCTGGCAGTGTTAGTCGTCTTTATCAGGAGTTAGGCTAGTTTAAGTTTTTGGTCTGGCCTGCTCTGGGTGTGACTAGTCACTCATCTACCAGACCCTTACCGGAACTTTAAACATCCTGAAACTGAATTTGTTTTGTAATACAACAAACTGTAATAAAAACGTCACTGGATCACTGGCTGGAATTGTTGATCTAGCTAGATGTTGACTCTGCCGGATGAGGTAACATAACTTGTGATACTGAGCGCTGTATCATGAAGAATTGGGAACGAGCATTGAAGTTTCTAGTGATTTCAGATACCCTGGCCTCTGCCACCTGTAGCTCACACCAAAAGACTGAAAGTATAACCTTTACATCTTGGGTTGAATGAGTGAATAATGAAATTGTGGCATGTACGCTGTCATAACAGAAGCATTTAAAAAAAATCTCACAGAGTCTACCAACCCTCCTTCAGCAGGACCTTGCTTCAGGGTACAGTGCACCCACAGGGCCTGGTGACAAAGCCTGCACTTATCAGCACCAGCCACATGGTTATCATTAGTTTATTCAACACTGGGATGTTACTCTAGGAAGGAAGAGCACTCTGAGCTGGTCTGAGTGATACAATTTCGTTGGGTGGTGAAACTTGCAGGCTTTTGGTTGCAGTCTCTCTGTGTCCTTTCATTATGCTTATGGATGGACCGCTAAAATCTCTTGTTTATTTAATTTTTCTTTCTTTTTGTCCTGTCATTCAGGCGGCAGATACCCTGGCAGTGCGACAGAAGCGGCGTATCTACGACATCACTAATGTGCTGGAGGGAATCGGACTGATTGAGAAGAAGTCCAAGAACAGTATCCAATGGAAGTGAGTTCACATAACGTGCTGTTTTTGTATTCCCCAATGGTGACAATAGCCCACAGTGTAAAGGCACCAAATTTTCTATCGGAGACTAATTATATAGATTGAGGTCTTCCCCAGTGTGCCTCTGTGAATATAGCAACTGTTAATTTTTAAAATAGAAAAGACAGGAAATATTGGGAGGGAGAGTAGAATGACATGTTTCAAAGATCCCGGGCCGGATTCGAACCCAGGACGTTGTGTTTAGATGGTACGCGCCTTAAACCACTGAGCCACCACGATGCCCGAGCAACTATTAATTTTACTGGTAATTTACACTCACCGAGCACTTTATTAGGAACACTTTACTAATACTGGGTAGGTATCAGCTTTCAGCTCAGTGTCAATCAGCTACCAAAGTGACATCCGCCTCAAGGTTCGACTATGAGATGCTTTTCTGCTCACCACAGTTGTAAAGAGGTTATCTGAGTTACTGTAGCCTTTCTGTCAGCTCCAACCAGTCTGGCCATTCTCCTCTGACCTCTCTCATCAACAAGGTGTTTCCGTCCGCAGAACTACCGCTCACTGGATGTTTTTTGTTTTTCGCACCATTCAGTGTAACCCCTAGAGACTGTTGTGCGTGAAATCCCAGGAGATCAGCAGTTTCAGAAATACTCAAAGCAGCCCGTCTGGCACCAACAGCCATGCCACGGTCAAAGTCACTGAGATCACATTTTTTCCCCATTCTGATGCTTGATGTGAACATTAACTAAAGCTGCTGACCTGCATCTGCATGATCTTACGCATTGCACTGCTGCCACATGATTGTCTGAATGGATAATTGCATGAATAAGCAGGTGTACAGGTGTTCCTAATAAAGTGCTCGGTGAGTGTATTTCTCAGTTTGTGCAGGATGGTCTACTTGCAGTTAAACTTGGATTTTGTCTTGCCTTGACATTGGCTTCATGACAGTAAACTAAAAGTAAACTTTGTTACTAATGGTCAGAGAGAAGTTTACTTCTCTCTGACCAATCAGTAGTCTGCAGTGTTTTCACGTCACCTTTTTGTATCGCCTCAGCTCGCTTGGAACCTCGACAGAGGTGCTACCAAAAAAAGTACCAGGTACCAGGTAATATGGTACCTGGTACCTGGTACTTGCCCAATGGAAAACCAAAAAAGGCGAGGCGAGTCGAGTTGAGCCGGTACCATGCGGTGGAAAAGCGAGTGTAGGCAGATAATGAGTAGGCTATACTTACTAAAACCTTACCAAATGTGCCCACCAAGCACTTGCTCCATCACTCCACAGTCCACACCCACATACATCACCATACATCAATTTTCTGTCCACTTTGCCATGTTGTATGTCCATAGTATAACTATGCCCACAGGAGAAATGGCTGACAAGCTTATTCACTTGATGACAGTGCTCCTACTTGTTAATGTGACATGTTATCTTCATGCATGCTTGTTTGTTTGTGTGTCAACATGTGCGACGTACACGCACCTGTTTCCATGGGTGTATATCTGAGTTGTAACATTAGAGAAATGGCTGATGAGCAGGCCAACGTTGAAGGCATATGAAGTAAACTCAGAATCTTGCTTTGCATGACACACACTCATCTGAATTTTAGAACTGGTTTCAGATCGTTTGTGCTGTATTCCTCATTTCCCTGTACATATTTGACAGTCAGCAAGTAGTTGTAAGTATAATCATTTCATTACTAGATTAAAGCACAATGGGCCGAACTATAGAAAACAGCCTATCTGCAGCAGGTGGGTTAGATTGGAAGGCAGATAATGATCAGCTGTTGTGCTACCTCATTTGCATTTGTCATAGTCAAAAGCACTGATTGCATGAATAATGATAATATGTGGATAAGTGTTGATGGCAATAATAAGCTGAAATAAATGTTTTTGGAAAATTGCGGCTGACATTGTCGGTGTCCTGATAAATCTGTTCGGTCCAAGCTCCAATAGACAGATGGATAGACCGAAACGTCAGTAGCCAAGCAGTGAGAGAAGCAGTGTAACTGTATCAATGTCAAGCAGGACGTTACATTCAAGTTTCCTAACTGTGTGTGGGTGTCTGTGTGAAACTGTGTGCCTCTGTCTGTATATGACCGTGTGTTTGTCTTTGTATCTCAGGGGTGTAGGTCCAGGCTGTAACACCAGGGAAATCGCTGATAAACTGATTGATCTGAAGGCTGAGCTGGATGACTTGACTGTCAGGGAGAAGGAGCTGGACCAGCAGAGAGTCTGGGTCCAACAGAGCATCAAGAACGTCACAGACGACTCCAACAACAGCCCATATCCTTCACTGCACTCTGTGTGTGTGTATATACACCATTGCCAGATATTCTCCCTTGTGTCTTGGACCCTCCCCTCACAAAACAGGTGCGCTAGCGCTTTTTAGGTGCTCAGGGAGGGTATGCACTAGTGGAGTACCATAAAGCAACAGTAAATACACAAATGCTCTCACATCCAATCTGAGTGCCATCTAGCATCTCATTGGGGCTAATCTTGTACATGCATCCTCACAGACACACTGATGCACCCACTCACTCGATCAGCACAAACACACAGAGCCCAGCTCTTGTTGTCTTCCTAATTAGCATATTAGTTGGCATTCAATGAAACACCATGGCTTTAGTTGCCCAACCAACCCACAGATTAAACGGCTTTCCCTTTATAGCTCCGTAGCCTTCCAGTTGCGAGGAATGCCATTGTGTAAAGGTGCTCTGATGTTTCTTATTTTCACTGGGAATCATGCTGGTTATTGCATATTGGCACTTAACACAGTAATACTATGGCATATGTAAAACATGAAGACCTCTGTGGAGCTTTCAAAGGTAAGCTTTTCATATAGTCCTTAGTTCTCTCCATTTTTTCTTTTCCTTTTTCTGTCATGTCTTTCTCACACACAAATACACAGTCTCCATCACTCACTCGTCCCCCCTCTCTCCCACTTCCTCAGGTGACACTCTGCTAGCAATCCGTGCTCCCACTGGCACACAACTAGAGGTGCCCATACCAGAATCTGTAAGTTGTGTGTGGAGTTTGTGCATATAGTATGTGCCTTTGGTCCAGCTCCTGTAACTATGTCTCATGTCTGGGTGTTTGTGTGTGTCCATGTACACGTCTGTGTCCAGGTCCTCAACGGACAGAGGAAATACCAGATCCGTCTGAAGAGTTCTTCTGGTCCCATTGAGGTTCTGCTGGTCAATAAGGACCCGTCTAGTCAGTCTCCTGTTGTTCTGCCGGTCCCTCCTCCGGAAGACATCCTCCAGAACCTCCCAGCACCAACACCTACCTCCCAGCCACCCACCGCTGCCTCCCAGGTCCCCAGAGATACAAGCTTTCTCTATGCAATTAGTACTATTGATGTATTTATCTATTGGTTAATTTTAAGAGACTGGGTGGTCCACTCCCAAGTAAGAACGCTGAGAAGCAGGGGCGCCCCGGTGGCTCACCGAGTAGAGTGCGTACCATAAGGCTCAGTTCTTCCTGAAGTGACCCGGGTTTGAATCCAGCCCACGGTCATTTGCTGCATGTCCTCCCCTCTCTCCCATACCTTCCTGTCTCTCTCTAACTATCTCCCTGTCAAAAAAGCATGAAAATGCCAAAAATAAATCTTAAAAAACAGAACACTGAGAAGGATAGAGGGTTCTGGTGGACATTGATCCCAGTTCGGCAGGAGTACTGGAGTGGATCCAGAGGCTGGGGTCTTAACTATAAGCACTTCAATTCCATTTTTTCAATTTGCAAGACAGTTGTGTTTGAAATAGTTTTGACAAAGTATGCCAAACCGCCATAGAAAAATGGCGTAAATATTTAAAACATCGTCAGATTTTTGTATTTTGTTAGCCTCAGTACAAATACAATTTTCCTTGTCACGCAATGTAATTTCTAACAAAACATTCTCCCTTTTCCTTTCCTTCCCCTTTCCACCCCTCAGGCCCCCAGAGCAGCTCCAGTCGCTTCCATAAAACCTGGTCCTGCCACAATAGCAGCAGGCAACCAGACAGCCTCAACGACAGGTAGGGAGGCCCGATGAGCTGAAATGTTGTCTTTTTGTAAAAATAAAATACACACCTTCCAGTCCATGAACATTTTCCTCTATCCTGCACAACCCCCATATTTCCCTTTCTATTGTTGTTGCTTCTTACACTAAACAATTTGTAATACATTGAAAAATGTCATGACCCCCCCTCACCCAATAATATGATGCTAGCATTATCCTATAGAGTATTTCATGTTGATCCATACTTCTTTTATTCCAGAAGTGACGAGCAACACCTCACTCAGCCCAACAACAGATACACCTGCTACAACGCCATTGGTTACTCAGCAACTCCAGTCGTCTGCCTCGTTGGATGGATCCGCCTCCTCTTCTGTCTCTGCAGTATTTGAACCAATTAAGTCGGATCCCTCTGAATGTGAGTGTTGTACTATGTGTGTAGTGCTGAGCTCTTTTGATCCCTTTTTACTGTGAAATACAGCTTGTGGAAATACTTGAAAGAAAATTATTATGTGAACCCGCATGTATAAGTTGTGACTGTACAGCTGAAATGTTTGCTATGGTTTTCCTCTAGTGCTGGACTTTCCCAAAGAGCTCTCTGAAATGTTTGACCCAACAAAAGGTAAATGGTCCTAAAATATTTCACAAATCAAATGTGATATTTCTACCACCTTCACATTGTCTTCAATGTCTTGCAGACTGAAGGTTTTCAAGGCTTCATTCCTCTCTTTTCTCTCTCTCTCTCTGGCAGAGATCATGAGTGGAGACCTGTTGGAGGACTTGATGTCATCAGAAGGTGAGTTTGTTTACAGACACAATAATGGAGAAGCAGATCAGGATTAAAAAAAATCAAAATTCATTGTGTGTGAAACAAAAAGAGGCTCTTGAATGTGCGTTTTAGCGACAGCATGCACTTGTACTCATGCTTTTGCTCCCCCCTCTTTGTTTCCCATCTGTTTCTCGGCCTCTCTTCCTCCTCCAGTGTTCTCGCCTCTCCTCCGCCTCTCCCCTCCGCCTGGAGACCACGACTACATATACAACCTGGATGAGACGGAAGGCCTGTGTGACCTCTTTGACGTCCCAATTCTCAACCTCTGACCCCTCAGACTGACCTCAGAGTGGGGAGCGGGGGAGACAGTCGCGCGAATATGCTCACCCACAGTCAGTTTTGCAAGTTTCCCACACCGGGGATGGAGGTGAGAAGGGGAGCGGGGAGACTGATACCTGATCAGCGTTCAAGGACACCTCCGCCCTGGCACCGCAAGCTCAGCTTAAGCTCCGTCAGCCGGTCGCGTGTTGTACAGCCTCGTGAAGAAACACAAGCGAGAACAAACCCATTTTACCTACTGCTTTTCCAAGGAAACAAAATTAAGACGAAAACAAATGAACGAGTAATTCTATTTTTGGATTCTTCTGTATGATAAAGAGCTATGTTTGTCTGTGTGTCTGCTTCCCTGTGTGCTTGTGAGTGAGCGTGTGTAGGCATACTGTGTGTGTCTGTGTGTTGTGTTTTGTATTGGTTTTGAACCCTCTCTATCTCCCTCTGCTATATCACTGAGTTAAATCAAAAGTCTCCAGGAAAAATAAACCCTTTTCATATCAGGTCAAGATCCACAGCAGACTAACGGAGCACTGCCTTTATCACGGCAGTTGCTGACGCATTGGGACATTTGTTGTCCGTTGTCGGCTTAAGCGTGTCCAAACACAGCTGGTTAAATATGCACTGTCCTCATGTACATAGAGAGTATATATTTTGTATTACCAGCATACAAGACAATTGTGTAATAATGAACTACACTTGTACTACAGCCGGAGCAATAGTTAGAAAATAAACAAAGGTACCAGACTCAGAGCAAAGGATGGAAGTGTTTTTCAATCATACTGTATGTATGAAGTGCTTGTTTTATAACCACCTGGGAATCTGTGTCCATCAAATCTCTCAGTGTTGGGAGTGCTGTCGTATGTCAGTAGGACACAGAGGGTCTTGGGAAACCCAGTCTTGATTCCCTTGACCAGCACATTTAAAGTTAACAAAAGGGTTAACAAACTTTGACGTGAAGAGCCAAGGACCAAAAAGTAACGGGGGCGGGGATTTTTAGATTTGTAAGAGTTAACAATAGACTTTTTAGGGTTGTCAACATCGTGCTTGTTAATATGTGTTGTAATGAACGTTCTAAAAATCAAACTAAAAGAAAATGCAAAGGGCCAAAGTTCCCCCTTCAGGCCCACTTTGGGGTGTTTATAAATGATGTGAGAGCCTGAACTGGTACTCGATAAGCACTTCTGCTCTGAGAGGCTTGATAGAAAGATGGCCCTGCTTTCACTTTCAGTTTGCCCTCTGGACTTTTGCCCTGTACATTTTTATTGCCGCAACCATTTTGCATCTAACTTACCATTTGTTTATCATAAGTCCATTGTTCTGACTTGACTTCAAAGGTATATTATGATTTTTTTTTTCTTCCTGCCTATTTTTTTCTCTCCTCACTTCAAAACAAATTCTGTGGCACTCATGCGATTCATCTTTCAGCTATAATGTATGTATATGAATAGCGTTTTATTCAATGAATTTGTATGCGCGTATGTAAAAGGAAGTGTATCTATTTCTCATGTATTTTTATTGATGCAGTGAATATAGTCGCCATGTCATGAAGTATGCTAGCAATTTGTAACGCTGCTCGCCTTTGTATATTTGGCATTGATCCCTATTCAATAGTTACTACTATTCCCAGTTTCCTTTCCTTTTATGGTATATGAAACACTGCCTACCTACTCATCATAAATTTAATTTCCCTACTCTTTATCATTCTCTCTCTGCAGGGGACAGATGAGTAGCAACTCAGGATGGGTTGCTACTAGTCAGACTGTCAAAGTACCTATGTTGACATTGTTCATCTTCCTATTGTGAATTTTTGCTTTGTTCTGGAAAAAAAAAATCACCTTTTGTGTTCTAATGTCCTGTTTCCCCAGTCTTCCCCTGGATGATGCGGTGTATGTATGTACTGTGTATATCCCACTCCATTGCTTGTATAGAATAGCATCTATTTTTTATACCTGCTAGATATATTATTATTGCTACTACTAATTTGGGGCTATACTTCAAAGTATGAGGAATTTATTCATAAATCCTTCTGCTTTATCAAAGCATTCTCTCTCATCATTGCACTTTACATCACTCCGGACCGATTGGTTGGTGCTCATCAACTCTCTGATTGGTAGCAATTCATGGTGTCTGGATGGTGATGTCAGTTGGCTTAATCCTTCAATACAGCAGCCAGGGAATTCAACATTGCTGGGTCGAATGCATCCTATCTGTGTACATGGGGTGTGCGTGTTTGTGTATGAGGCTCAGATCAAACCCACAGACTGGTTTTAACAGGCTCACTATTGCTAAGCTGTAGTTGCATCATCTGAAACAAAATAAACACTTTTGTATTCTTTGTTTATTGTCTGGTTTTCTCAATTTCCTACATGCATATGTTAGTAAAGCTGTGTCACATTATTAGTGTAGTATAGTGGTGTTTTCCTGTGGTATATTGCATTCATAATATGTTATTAGATATGTTCTATTTTGCAGAAGCTTAAGTGGAGTTCAAATTATGTTCCTGTCATATAAGCCAGTTCAATCATTGTTTTGTGAACATCGACAACGCTCTCCCAAAACCAGAAACCACACAACCAAGAGTAGTCTGTAATGTTATTAAGAGACAAAAACTTGAGTTGCTCTGCTGACAGTGAATTAGAGACTGAATTTATGGATGTGTATAATGTTGCTATTGCAGTCAGGCAGCTACTGAATTAGAGAATATGTGCATATCCTGAGGAAAATCCCCAGCTTTGGGAGAGACTTGGTAATGTCCACAAATGTAAAATGTGCTGTTGAAGATGAAGGTGATAACATACTGAAATTCTGTTCTGTTTCAGCGGGAATTTCCCCTTCAAACTTGTCTGAATGAGTCTGAAGGTTGGGAATCACTACGGTAGAAGAGAGCAGCATTGCAGCATTTACAAGGCTCTCACATAAACTTAACTGTCTCTCAAAAGCTGCGTAGGCTTTTTTTTTTTAAAGTCTTTGAAGCCTCATCTGCCAATATAACAAGAGAAATGGCTTATATCTATGAAGAGACACAAGTGTAACAAATTGTTTCACAAGAGGCATTTGGTTCTGTATTGTGTCAAGATGTCAAATAAAAGTGGAGGACAGAAGTGGGACAAGAGTTTTTAGTGCAGTATTACCTTTATGAAGAGTACTTTATTGATCCCTGAATGGAAATTTTCCTTTCATTTGCCCCCCTCCATCAGAAGGTTAGAGTGCATGGTCAGCTACAACAGGGGTTCCCAAACATTTTTTTTTTAATATCAAGGCCCCGCAATAAGATATGCATTCAGATTTTGTCCCAACCCCATGTGATAACGTTTTGTTTTTAGATGACTTGCTACAGAATTATGGAGATGTGAAATTATAAGAATTATAAGAAGTTAAATAATAGTTGGGGGGACCCTGTGATCCCCAGACCCCACTTTGGGAACCACTGCGCCCCTGGTAGCCATTCGGTGTCTTGCTCAAGAGCACTTCAGCAGGGCAGATGCTTGCTGACACAGACTGGGGCTCCAGCCCGGGTACCTTCACCACTGGGCCACCCTGCTGCCCCAGCTGGCTACAGCAGGCCTAATGTGGGTCGGAATAGTTTTAGTAGTATCAGTAGTTGGAATATGAGGTCGTGGTTACTGGATATATAATGGAAATCTTGGAGAAAGAAGGGACGGCAGGGGGCGGCTGTGACCGGCTCTGCCCAACCCGGAACTCCGAGTTAATCAATTACACTTCTTGGAACTTTGGGAGAAGCAGCTTCGTCAGGCTAGAGATAATTAGCTAGAATAACACCGGAAATTATGCGACTGTGCCTTCATAATAAAAGCTTTCTATTTATCACGTGAAAAAGCCCTTCCGAGTAGTCTATGTTCAGTGTTTGCAAGTACAAGGCATTTCAGTGGTGGCGTATTCTGGCCGTCTTGACTTGATTATGTCATTGTTTGTATGTTTTTGGCAGCCCAGTATATATGGCATATTGCATGAAACACTAGCTGTAGGCCTACCATCAGCTACAGGGCTATAGCTGATATCATCTTACATAAGCCCATATGGATAGAAATGTATGCAATGAAAAAACAAAACTTGCATTTACAACAGATGCGTCCCTAAAGTATTCTTTATTTTCCCTCTGGCTCTACGCGTTCGTCAATAAGGGCTTTATTTTGAAAGTTCTGACCGGAAGGTTTCCTGTTATTCTGTCTGACTTGACACTAGCGCCCTGAGCGACTCCAGCCAACCCGGAACTTTTGAGTCGACCAATCACTTCTGGAAACTTTTTGCAAGAAGCTTTCTCCGGTTGTCGAACAGCTCCAGAGTTTCTCCAAGATCAAATCTCTCCCAGGAATGATTTAGTTATTTTCTGGGGGGAAACAGACTGTAGCAAATGTTTCTCGGCCCGACTGCGGCGGTTTCTGCAGGACAGTAGCCCTCGACTTGTCTTTTCAAACCAGGTAGGACGCAGCCGAAGAAAAAGCACTGCAGCTGACTCTCACATTGCTTGTGGAAACTTATGTCGACTCGTATTTACTAGGTTGTGACAGTAGTCAGCCTCTTTTAAATAAATACTAACAGTTCTGTGACCTTTGTCTGCATGCATTTGCTTATTATATCTAAAACTGAGACTGGGGGTCGTGCAGCAGAATACTACTGTAGTTACTGTACTGTTACTGTTGCCTCTTTGGCTAGCTTATATGTGTAAAACAGCATCAAAGTATTGTAACAAACTGGTGTTTTTAAGCTACATTTCAGTTTGACGCTTTCATTTTCTCTCTAGAAGTTTCCCTCAATAAAAAAACACTAAAATCTTGTAACATTCCTATAGACACTTATAGTGAGTCTGTGCTACTCAGTACGGTGATTTTATTGTGACTTTATGGTATTTCTTCTTTTTTTTTTTTATCTCCTACGGTATCACTACAATATTCCTATAATAATGCTGTAGGAGTGTTTGAAATATGTTATTTTTCATTATGGCTGTTATTTGTGTGTGCGTGCGTGTGTGTATGTGCGCGCGCGCGTGTGTGTGTGTGAGGACAACTGCAATGGACAGTTTGCTTCCCGGGCACCCAGCAGCAGAATGTGAGGCCTATGGTCCCTGCTGGTACCAATGACAACAGACTTCAGTGTGTGTGAGTGTGAGTGTGTGTGTGTGTGCGCGCGCGGTGCCCTGTCAGGTTAGGAATTTCAGGCAGCTGAAAGCTTCCCCCTTCACACGTCCCCCAGAGAGAGAGAGAGAGAGAGAAAGGGGGAAGGAGAGAGAGAGAGAGAGAAAGACAAATAGAGAGAGAGAGAGAGGGAGAGAGGGGGGGGGGGGTCTGTGACTGTGACACACTTCTGAGTCTGCTGTGTAACAAAAGGTCTGGGCTGCTCGGTGTGTTGGGTTAGACCACAGAGGCTTAATGAAGCTAACAGCTCACAGAAGAGCAGGCACAGACAGCTGCTCAACATGCTGGACATTTGATTCTCTCCATCTTTTAAAGTGTAAGTTTTTAAAATTATGACCCCCCTCCCTGTCTAGAGTGTAGTTTGCAGTGTTGCTGTTGTATCTGAGAAGATGAGGGACCAAACCAGCTGTGTACAGTATATGACAGAGGTGAACTGACTCTAACATGAGTTTGCCTGTGTTGCAGCTGTTAATGTAATAATTTCCTATTAGTTAATGAGAAAAATGTTATTACATTAATGGTAGGTAAACTTTATTACATTAATGGGAAATGTATTATGTGAACAGGATTAGCACGCCATCAGCTCCAAAAGGTTATGTTAATAATAGTTAACCGTGTTAATGGGCATTACCACATTAACAGCTGTAACGCTCTGACTGCACTTCTGGTTAAATGCAGACAGACACAGACGGTGTAGTTTCACTTTCCACTTAGAGCTGCAACGATTAATCGATTAGTTGTCAACTATTAAATTAATCGGCAACTATTTTGATAATCGATTAATCGGTTTGAGTAGTTTTTTAAGAAAAATAAGTCAAAATTCTCTGATTCCAGCTTCTTAAATGTGAATATTTTCTGGTTTCTTTACTCCCCTTTGACAGTAAACTGAATATCTTTTGGTTGTGGGCAAAACAAGACATTTGAGGACGTCATCTTGGGCTTTGGGAAACACTGATCGATATTTTTCACCATTTTCTGACATTTTATAGGCCAAACAACTAATCGATTAATCGAGAAACTAATCAACAATGAAAATAATCATTAGTTGCAGCCCTATTCCACTTATTTCAGAGAGATCACAAACAGATGCAGACAGGTACGGACACACTCTGACACCCACTTTAGTGGTGAGAGGTGAACCGCTCCCTTCTACCTTCTGCTGAGATAAGAAAAGGAAACATCACATCTTTAACGTTCCTATTCATCAGCATCTTTTTCTCCTGAGACTCACAAGTTTGAAGGGTACAACAAAGTCTGTGGTGGGTTGAGAATAGTCTGACTCAAGAAATGCCAC
This sequence comes from Centroberyx affinis, assembly GCF_046629955.1. Classification (NCBI taxonomy): domain Eukaryota; kingdom Metazoa; phylum Chordata; class Actinopteri; order Beryciformes; family Berycidae; genus Centroberyx; species Centroberyx affinis. Next base: position 610,567 of record NW_027278950.1, on the reverse strand, counting down.
AACTTTAATAATAATCCACCTTGCTTCAGCAAACAAGTGAAAATGCCTTAGAGCAAGGTTTTTATTGATTCAACATCTTATTCCCCTTATTTCTCATAGTTATTTCTTGCAACAGGTCATATCACCAGCCAATGCAGTGAGATGATTTGACGTCGAACGCCGTGAAATAAGTTTGACAAGTCTGAATAAAAGTTACAGCCCTCGCTGAGCTTGTTATGCTTTTGCATTGAGGGAACGCACTGAGGCTCGAGGGACTAGATTAAGTTTATCCCTCGTCTTGTCGTAACGGAGCGAGAATGTCGGGGCAGGCGGAGCGCTACCCAGTCTTGCGTGAGTCCTGCGGCATGTAGGGACAGGTCGTGAACACGGAGGAAGAGCGGTGCTTTGTCACCAGCCCGGGGAAACACAGTCTCCTGGAAGTCTTCTGGACTCTTCTGACTGTTTTAGCTCTCAAATCTGACTGATCTGAGAGTAAAGTCTAGTGTTGTTTTCACCGAGCAGAACTGGTGTGCTCTACATTTGTCTATCAGTCCTTTTTTTCCCTCTCTTTCTGCTGAATGAGCTCATGCCTGGCTGGGTGTGAGCACAGTTGAAAGCCTGATGTGTGTCTCCTGTGGATAGACTCGACTACAGGAGCTGCGAAGTCTTCGTCTCAGGAAACCCAAATACATTTAAATTCTACCGTTTTACATTTTTTTGGCGTTTAGCTGATGCTTGTAATCCAGTGAGTGACTTATAATAAATGCTATCCTGGTACTGGGGAAGTCGGATATCTTCACTCGTACCCATCAAGTCCCACTTCTTGAATGCATCACTGTTCCATACCTGAGAGTGGCTGTTTTGAGAATTCAAAGTTAGTTCTGCTTTCTCTCATCAGAGGGTCCAAATAAATAAATCGATTCAGTTTCATTTTGCAAGGATAGGTCTTCTTCAATGTTTAGCACAGTATCAACCCACCAAGGGAGATAGATTGATTTGCATGTTCTCAGGCATGGCAAGCTTTTTTTTATTCTAAGAAATCAAAACCATCGTACAGCCCACAGACAGACACGCAGCTTAAACCCCCCAGGCAGTCTTTGTTCTTGCAGAGATATTACCTGCCATTACCAGGAGCTTTTCCTTGAATTCGCTGACTCATAAGCTGCCCTAGAACAAATCTACATTCCCCAAATCTCCTCAAGATTAAGACTGCAACACAGAGTGAGGAATTGTGTTGTTATTTGTTGGCTAAGTAGTGAAGTTGACCTTTGAAATCAGCACCGTGTCAGCACCTCAGGGCCAAACACGGCTTCCTCTCTAGGCCATCTAGGCCGCCGAAATGATCCAGAAACAAACTTCATGTGATTGTTTTTGCATCTTCATGTCAACTGAGACCTCGCGGTTTCAGCTTCCCATCCACAAATAATCCCTTTGAGCTTGTATGATAAATACTTGTGCGCTTGCCTTGGCCCTGACAAGTCTCAATCAATCGTGCTGTGGAAAGGTAGCCGTCCCAGTTTTTCCTTCTGGCTTTGATGGCGGTCTTTATCAGGAAAGGTGCTGCCTCAGGGGGAGGGAGGTGAGAAGACAGTAATGGTGTGGGGTTGTTTTGACAGGAGTATCACTTTGAAACCTGCAATAAAGTGCGAGAGCTTTCTTTTGAGAGCAGAGTGATTATACAAAGTATCCGAGAGGCTATACAGGGGGGGTTTTATTAATCGCACTGTGCACAAGCAGACATGAGCTCAGCCTCTTTTCTTTTTGTTTTGTTGTTTCATCATCAGCAACTCAGGCATATGCAGAAGAGTTTAGATCCAACTGTATTGTTTCCATGTGCTGAGAGAGTGAAGGAGACGGACAAGGAAGGGGGAGGGGAGGGGAGCACAACAAGAGCTTCTTCTGTGTCCTCTGGGAACACTATCTGAAGGCTGAGGAGGAAGTGTGTGTGTGTGTGGGTGCGCGCGCTTGTGTGTATGAGCAAGCGTTACACAGTAGGAAAGGGGGTAGTTGAGCAGAAGAGAGAGTGAAAGAATCATAGTGCCAGTTCAGTATCCTGATCTGCGCTACACAGAAACTGTTTCGGCCGTCTCAGCTTTACTCATTGCACTGTAAATACACTGCGAAAGAGGAACATGTCCCACAACTTCATTTTGAAAATGATAGTGATAGTGAGTCCTTCACTAGACAGCTGGGTGGGTAGTTCACTATATTTAAAATCACTAAAGAATAAAGAAAGAAAGAGAGAAATAAGAGAAATTTAATGTCACCCTGTCTTCATAAAACGACTCTTGGGATTTGTCGTCACCCCAGAAACAAACTTCATCCCATTTTTGGTTCTAATTTACCCATAGTTTTCACTAACCAGAAAAAGTTAACTCGGTTATCTTTGTGTCCTCTCTTTGGAAAGAGAGCCCAGCACTGATGAGGCACTTTCTGTTCACTCTTCCATCTCCTGCATCTTTACAGTGAGAGTGTCAAGAGCTGCCAAAATGCCTCAGCAGAAGGACATAGTGAAGATAGCCATCCAGATGCCTGGGGCGTACCCCCAGCTCATTCAACTGGACCAGGTAACACACGCACACACACGCGCGCACACACACACACACATACACACACACACAGGTAAAATTTGCCAGAAAGATTTGACTTTGGTGGATGAAGTGGTAAGGTTCACCCACCACAATTGCTGGTAACTTTTGAGACGATAACATCTTGGTCTTTGTTGGTGCATCTTCTCAAACTTTGTCCCTGCTGGCCACCGTGCCTCTGTCTGACTGTAAGCCAGTCAAATCAAAGCAGCACAGTGGCTCTGGCTCTACATAAAGCTTTATGAAATGTTTCACACAGTACCTGGTTCTGTACACAAAATAGCATTGAAAACCTTGAAGACCTATTTCTTTGGAAATATATTAATTGTTTTGGTAGGTGAGCCAAAAAGTTACTATAGGACACTGCTCATGTATTTATAGCATATACACTGATGTCCATACTTATGTGTGTTCCAAGGTGAAAAACCTACACAGACATAGACATACTCACATGCTCACATGGACTTTAAGCATTTCAGGTATTATATTGGAAAGCAAGATTGAGGAAGCAGTATAATTAAGCAGGTCATTTGTGGCTTTGGTTTTGGGGGCCAATAATCTGACTGACTCTTTGTTTCACTCTGAGCTGTTTCTGTGTCTCGAACAATAACAGAGACAACATGAGTGTGGTACGCTAAAGAAGATCAATGCTAAGGTCAATGCTGAAATGCTGACATCATTTTTAAGATAAGATAAGATAATCCTTTATTAATCCCACAACGGGGAAATTTATGGTGTCACAGCAGCAAAGGGGATAGTGCAAAAGCAAGTAAAAAAAAAGGCATCAGTAAAAGCAACATATAATAAATAAATAAATAAGTAAACAGTTATTATCACAATATTGCACATAAGGAAACACTGATATTGCACAGTTGGTATACATTCAATATTGCACATGAGTGAAATTGTCAGTCTTGGTGTGTGTGTGGTCTACTGGGAGCAGTGTTGGTTGTAAAGTCTGAGCAGCAGGAAGGAAGGACCTGCGGTACCTCTCTTTCACGCACCGCAGGTGAAGCAGCCTGTCACTGAAGGAGCTGCCCAGTGCTGTCAGAGTGTCCTGCATGGGGTGGGACATGTTCTCCATCAGGGATGACAGCTTAGTCATCATTCTCCTGTCTCCCACCACCTCCACTGGGTCAAGGGGGCATCCCAGGACAAAGCTGGCCTTCTTAACCAGTTTGTTAAGTTTCTTCCTGTCGGCAGTCGAGATGCTGCTGCCCCAGCAGACCACTCCATAAAAGATGGCTGATGCCACCACAGAGTCAAAGAAGGTCCTTAGGAGTGCCCCCTGCACTCCAAAGGACCTAAGCCTCCTCAGCAGATAGAGTCTGCTCTGGCCCTTCTTGTAAAGTGCATGTGTATTGTCCAGTCCAGTTTATTATTCAGGTGAACACCCAGGTACTTGTAAGACCTCACCATCTCAATGTCCATTCCCTGGATGTTCACTGGTACAGGAGGAGAGTGTTTGCTTCTGCGGAAGTCCACCACCAGCTCTTTGGTTTTCCCTGCATTGATCTGGAGGCGGTTTCGCAGGCACCACTCCACAAAGCACTGGGTCAGTTCTCTGTACTCCCTGTCGTCTCCATCTGTGATGAGGCCGACAATTGCGGAGTCGTCAGAGAACTTTTGCAGGTGGAAGTTGGCTGAGTTGTGTGTGAAGTCTGCAGTGTAGAGGGTGAAGAGGAAGGGAGCCAGGACTGTGCTCTGGGCCCCCGTGCTGCAGACAACCATGTCGGACTCACAGTCCCGTATCCTCACATACTGTGGTCGGTTGGTGAGGTAGTCCAGTATCCATGTTGTGAGGTGGTGGTCCACCCCTGTGCGCTCCAACTTGTCCCTCAGAAGCGTTGGCTGTATGGTATTGAAGGCACTGGAAGAATCAAAAAACATGATTCTCACAGTGCTCCCAGCCTTTTCCAGGTGAGAGAGTGATCTATGTAGGAGGTAGATGACAGCGTCATCCACCCCAATGCCAGGTTGATAGGTGAACTGTAGCGGGTCCATTGATGGACTCACCAGGGGGCGGAGATGGACAAGGACGAGCCTCTCCAAGGTCTTCATCAGGTGCGATGTCAGTGCCACCGGCCTGTAGCTGTTGAAGTTTTGTTACACAGAATATTAGTGCTGTGATGTTTTTGGGAAACTGGGTGGTGAGTGTGCTAAAGAAGGGCGGTTATCACCTCACCTCTTTACCAGTGTGGTTTGATACAGCTGCTGCAGCGGGAGAGATTTAAATTAGCCTAACAGCGTATCTGCCAAGTGTGAATATGATAAGTGTGCATGATGTCAATAGCTTTACATAGTTGGTAGAAGAGAAAGGGTGTGTTTATTTTGTTGTTGTAGTTGTTGCTCACACTGGTATTAGGAAGACTCTTTCAAGACAAAAAAGGTATTGCAGCCAACAATGTGATGTCAATAATGTGAAGGTTGTGAAGGTATTTTTTTTCTTATTGAGACCCACATTTTGAATCAAGTAATTGCTGGTCTGTTTGTTGATATTGTTGATATCACTCACTCTCTTCACATCACTCACATCACTTGGGAAGGTTTGATCCTAGAGAATGGCTTTAACAGGTACTTCCTGATTGTCTTGGTAGTTGTTTCATGTGTGGACATTACACAGACTTGAACAGTTGGAATAAGCAACACAACTGGAACTGGAAGAGCCACTTGACATGGTGCTTTTGGTTTTCAATGAGTCCATGTGCTTCAACTAATATTTTCATGGTGTCAAGATTGTATTGCAATGATCTTAAGCACACCGCTACAAATGAGCGTTAAAGATTGTTGTTTTGAATAGAAATGCTCATTCTCTCCTTTTAAAAGTTCTTGTTTTTTAATCCTTTAGTAGTGAAGTGGAGGTAAGCATACCGGTACATTATAACAATTCCCGTTGGCCCAGCAGAATCCATCAAAACCTCCTCATTGGCCCGGCTGTATTCACCGTAAACTTGTGATTGGTTGACCTCCTGAGCCACCACTAATAACAGGGCAGCCATTGGGTCTACCACAGAACCCGAAGACATTTGATTGGTTGACCGCTGGGCTGACCACTAATGGCAGGATAGCTGAGACTCAGACATGGAAGTAGTCTGGCTTTTATTTACGTACTAAGAGGGATGTGAGTAGCGAGGGAACATTGTTCAGCAGCAACAGAAAGCGTGGGGGAGCTCTAGGATTTCCTTTTCTCAGCAAACTGTATTTGCAGCCAAGGAGAATAGCTGTGGTGCTCTGATCCCATAACAGCATATCATTACACAAGTATGTATACAGTCCTGTAAGAGAAAATACTTTGATAGTAGAGTGTGCTAATTCCTGTTGTTATGACGTGCATGCATGCAGCAGGTGTGGGTTTTTCATGCAATGTGTGTGTGTGTGTGTTTGTGTCCACATGCGTGTCTAACTGCATCCTATTTTGTTGTGTCTCTGTGCAGAAAAAGCCACTCTCTGCTGTTATAAAGGAGGTCTGTGATGGGTAAGTAGATGAAGTGTGTGTGTGTGTGCGTGTGTGTGTGTAAGACAGGTTGTCTGTCTTGCTGCCTCTCTGCTTCTCTGTATGGTAATGTTTGGCATGGTTTATTCATTACATCGTATGTAATCCTCTGTATTAGTCAGTTGATATTTGTGTGTGTGTGTGTGTGTGTGTGTGTGTGTGTGTGTGTGTGTAGCTGGAATCTCCCAGGTCCTGATAACTATGCCTTGCAATATGCTGATGGAGTGCAGACATACATCACTGAATCGGTGAGTCACATCCATGTACAAATCGCCTTAGATCAGTGAATCAGTCCGGTAAATGTTTTAGCACATCTTAAAGACATTTATCTGCAGATCTGAGTCAGTTCTTTCTAAATGTTTCCATGTAAATCTCTCTTTAACGGTTCAAAGCCAGGAGTTTTTAGTGTTTTTTGTGTTTTCTACCTTGTAAAGTCAAAGAACTTGAAAGTACTTGAAACTCAATTAAAACTGTACGCTAACACTGCCTAAAGGCCCAGGTCATAACATGTGATTCATGCAATAGAAGTGTGTGAAAGAAAGAAAGGAAGAAAGAAAAGCAGCTGGAAATGCACTCAGCTGCCTGGTGTCAGGTGACCCTTTGCAAAGGTCCTACTGGAAGCCCCCCCCCCCTCTCTTATCTAGAGGTTAGGCTGGGGCTGTAGAGTCACTGTGATGCCATCAGATAGATTGATAGAAAGCTACTTCATCCCAGAGGGAATTTCAAATAAACAGCACAAAAATGGACCGCCATCAGACCGGTGAGACACACAGCAGGTATTAAGCGCTCGCGCAGTGGGTGCAGAGGTGCTGAGCTGCTGACTTTGAAGTTGGTGAAGTTGTTGTTAAACGCCGATGTTTCAGTTCAAGAGCAGCTTCTTGATGTGTGTGACGTGTGTGTGATGATCTCTCACAGAGACACTGGAGGAATCAGAAAGGATAGTCAGAAGGCTTCCTGGTGTGTCACGGCAACGGTGACATGGAATTGACTATTGGTAGCATTTAACTTAGAATTTCCAACCCATCTTTATCTTAAATGCTTAGCAAAATGATGCAGATAAAACCATTTAACCAATAGTTAAATTAAGTAATTTCTATCATATTATAATTTAGTGAAAGTCATCAAAGGTATACCAGCCAAATATTTTGTTATTCTATCCATTCACAGTGAAGGAGTCTCTTCCATTGAGTTTGTATTGGACCCCCAGTTCTGCTTGGCTGCAGTGATATTTTCTTTCAGTCTTGAGCCTCATCCAACCTCACTCTGTTTTTCTCTTTTTTCTCTCTCTCTCTGGCACTCACTTTCCTATGTCGCACCTATATAATGATTATATACTGTCTAAGCACTATGTGTGAGTAGTAATCAGTCTTAGTGTTTTTCTAGAGTTTGTAGGTGCCTATATTTGTCCCAGTGTGGTTTTGTGTTTGTGTTATTGTGCTGTTTATGTGTGTGCACAGGAGTCAACTGTCTACTTGTGGCCCACGTGTTTCTCTTCTCTGTGGTCTTTGTGTGTGTGTGTTTGTGTGTGTGTGTATTATTTCTATCTGTGTGTTTCATTGTCTACCCTGTGGTCTGTCTGTGATCGTGTGTGTCTATGTGTTTTGGTTCTGTTACTGTTTTTAAATCGTTTTTTCTCTGTGTGCGCGTGTTTGTGCACACATATGTGTTTGTTTGTGTGTTATAGAATCGCCTGGACATTAAGAACGGCTGCATTCTGCGTCTGACCAAGGCACCGGTGAGTCTGCATCTGCTAGGCTCTCAGCCATGCTCTCTTCTTTCACCTCCCTCTTCTCACATTCCTCCATCCCAGTCTCTCTCTTTCCCTCTTTCACTCTCATTGTCTATCTCACTCTCTCACTCCTTTACATTTGGCATGAGGCTTATATACTTCAGAGTGAGTTACAATATGCAGAAACGTTAGAATAAGTCAGCATTGATGTATCACCACTATTGCAAGTAGCTGAGTTGCAAAGAAGTGAAACAATACAATGTGAATAACTAGAAAAGGATAAAGCTGTCACTTTTCAACTGTCTATGTATCTCTAGTGTCTCTAATTCTGTCTCTCTATTGCTTATTGTTGTAATTCAGCTCCCAGGCAGTCATAAATTATGTCATAAATTTTCAGAAGATGCTAGACAAGTTTACTGCTAATATCTGTTGCTTTTCCACTTGGATATTGAGTACGGTGTGTGTGATTATGCATGCATCTCTGTCTCAGTCCATGTTTACATGTGGGCGTGGGTATGTTTCTCCTTGTGTATTTTGTTAATGCTGGTGAATGTAGGGCCGCTGTGCGGAGGACTTGTACAAGGGCATCCAGAGCTCGGACTCCGGCGTGCGCTGTGATTCGCTGAAGCAACTGGCCAGTGTTTCCACGGACGTGACCTTCGCTCAGGAGTTCATCAGCCGAGATGGACACGCCCTACTGGTCAAGATAGTAGAGGACGCTAACGAGTCAGTGCTCCTACTTGTCTGTCTGTGTGTTTGTGTGAGTGTGTGTGTGTGCAGAGGGAGAGTGTGTGTGTTTAGGCTTGTTCATACTCAGCCCCTAAGCAGTCCCTCTCAGTGTATTCATACCTGAGGATTTCTGTATGGACAGAGAGGGAGAGAGACTAACTATGGGTGAATATGTGCACATGTGAATATATGAATCCATATTTAAAATGAGGCAGAATAAGGAAGGAAGGAGAGTGTGTGCTGGAATGTGTGTGTGTGTGGGAAGGAGTGGGGGGTGCAGCAGAGCAGTGCATATTTTCCTCGGTTGCAGTGGAATGCTGTTGCTCAGATAGATACGGCTGGTACTGAGAGGTGAAGTGGCTGCTGCACATGTAGCAACATATCCTGCTAAACTAAGTCTGTATGGAGAAACAAGGATTGTGCCTGCTAAATAATTAAGGCAGACACTAGAAGACAGTCAGATTCTGTAGAAGGAGATGGTTTCCTCCCACTTGTTGGCAAGGCAGTGGGTCAGAGCCTCTCAATTCATTTTAGTTTAGTCCTTCACACCCACATTGTCCGTCTTGGTCATAAGTAACATTGACAGACTCATGCTGCAGCATGCAGGAGCAGCACAGCTGGCTGAATCATGGGAGTGTCAAGGAAATGACACGTTGTAAAACTCAGTTGAGGAACAGGTTTAATATAAGTAATATTTACACCTCAAGTTATCAGTAGTCGAGTCAGTAGTTGAGAATTACACTAAATCTGTGCTCTGGTTTCTCTGTGTGTGTGTTTGCATGCATAACTGGGTATTAGTACATGTGCTTGTCTGCATAGTATTTGTGTGTGTCTGTGTGTTCATAATATATCTTTGTGTGTGTGTGTCTGTCTCGGTCAGGGCTCCTGTGATCATGACCCACACTTTGACGGGCTTCATGGAACTGATGGATCATGGGATAGTTTCTTGGGAGAACCTCTCTTGTGTATTCATCAAGAAGGTATCTGTGCCTGTCTGTCCCTCTGTGTGTCCTCTGTCATATTCATCAACACTGCTTTTTTTCACTGACTTTGCCCCCCTTGTCTCTATCGTTTATCTCTCTCTCTCTCTCTCCTTCCATCCTTCTTTCCTTCTCTCCCTTCCTTCCTTCCCTCCTCTCCTCTCAGATTGCCAGTTTTGTCAATGCTAAGGTGGCAGATGCATCGATCCAGCAGGTGTCCCTGGACATCCTGGAGAGCATGGTGCTGAGCAGCCACAGCCTCTTCCTACAGGTCAAACAGGAAGTCACTCTGGAGAGGCTCATCGCTCACCTACAGGTGTAAGTAAACAAAGATATGGACTGGGTCATAGCAACCAGTCAGTGGTTGATTTAACACATAGGATGTGTTTAGCCACACTCATTAGATATAGGAATATTGTTTTCTTTAAAAGCATTAGGTGTATCATTTAAAGAAGATAAGCAAACAAGGAAGAGAAGATTGGCAGCTTCTATCGGCTTCTGTGTTTGCCCAGGTCAGATTTATTGGGAAATCTACTGTATTGCTTTATGGCACCAAGGTTAGTTAACTTTACAGTGCAAAACAGGAAGAGGCTACTGTTCTTCCAGCACAAAATGAGCTAAAGCTTTCAGAGTTTCTCACAATGGCAGATGGTGGAACGAGTAAAAGGGCGATGGAAAAATCACTTCGAAGACGTTTATCCTTTTCAATAAAGTGAAAGAGAAAACAAACACATGCAGAGTGACACCAGGGAGGAGGATGGGGGACAAGTACCAACATCCTCTTTGCGACAGGAAACATCGGTGTTTATGGGATATGTGGTCTTCATTTTGAGAAACAGTAGCACTAAAAATACCGCTGGCGTGAGATAGAGGCTGCCAATCGTCCACCATGGTCTCATTTGTTTTATGGTTATTATACCCAGGTATCACAATGATTTCCACAATGTTATATTGATTTTCACTTCCTTTTTTACCCAAAGCACTGCTTTAGCGCTGCTTTTTATATACAGCTGTGGAACATTATGCAGTCACTTTGTCTCACACACCCCTGTCTCTGTTCTCCCTTTCAGGACAAACCAGCAGATACAGACAAAAGCCATGGCCCTTCTCATGGCCTTACTACAGACAGCTGGAGATGCAGACAGACAGGTACAGCTTCAATCTGTTTCTGTCTTTCGAACATTCTCCCTGTCTTCCTGTCCTCAAGGCCTCACTAAAGACAGTCAAGGATGCAAAAGACAAATAGGTGTCTGTCTGTTTCACTGTCTTTCTGTCTATCTGTCTGTCCGTCTCACTCTGTCTGCTCCTCTTGGCTTTGCTGCAGACAAGCTTGAGACACAGACAGACAGATAGGTCTTTCTCTCGCTCTGCTCTGTTCCTGCCTCTCTCTCATTGTACGGAAACAGTTCCTTCTTTCAGCCCCCCCATCTCTTTTCTCTCACACACTCTCTCTGTCTCAGCTGTCTCTCTTTGTCCCACACACACACACTCTTTCTTTATCTCTTTCTTTCTCTCTCTATCCCTTTCTCTCCCACACACACATAGACACACTTCCTCACTTTTAGGTCAACAAATCCACGCCTCTTATCAGTCAGACCAATCCAAGAGCAAATCAGTCCCCAACAAAAGGAGGTTTGGTTGGAGATGTGTGTGCCAGTGAGTGCTGGTTTCGTCACAGAGGTCCCACACAGAATAACCCTCATCCCACCCACTAACCCGTTACTGACCGTACATCGCCACCCCATGTTAGAACTGTGTCATTGCACCACATTCTGCCAATAAATCACTGAGAACCAACTGTCTTTTACAATGTGACAAAAGTTCTCTGTTTGTCTTTTCCAGGAGCTGTTTGCATTCTTGACCAAGAAGAATCTCCGGCAGTACATTTATAAAGTAAATCATCTACTTATTTTAAGTTTAATTTGAGTAACTGGTGATTATCTTTCTAGGAGGGCAGAGGAGGGTGAAAGAAAGATATGTCATTCATAAATTCCAGTTATATTGTTAGGATATTTTAGTGCCCCTAACGTCATTCCTTACACTGTACCAAAGTATTAAGTGGTATAAACTATCTGTCATATTGTGGTTCTCTTTCTTCAGGACATTATTGATACATTTGGTTCATTACTGAATGATAAGGCTCACTACTGCTGCTACCTGTTGTAGTGGTTCACACAGCACTAATGTATGTAAACTAAGCACCTAATCGAACCCCAGATTCAAGATTATCCATAGCTCTGATTCAGTTGAAGATGTCGGTCTGTTGTTCCAAAACACACAGCTTCCAGTATCTCTAATCATCACTAATATTTCATGAAAGAAGACTTTGCCTGCTGCAGTTCTATACGTTCAATCATTACTCAAGAGATAGCTAATGTAACCATGTGCCGTTTCACTTCTACAGAATATCATCCATAGCTCTGGTTCGGTCGGGGATGAGATGGCCCACTACCTCTATGTGCTGCAGTCGGTCACCTTGAATCACCTGGAGCCTCGCATGAGGACGCCTCTCGACTGTTACAGCCAGGTGGGCCATGACGCTGCAACTGCTAAGTCAAATTAGACCAGTGGTGTAATTGTGTCGAAAACAATCCCCCCCCGCCCCCCGAATACAGCTTTCCAGAATACAGTAAAAGACTAAATCACTTTAACCAAAAAATTCTACGTGACAAACTATTGGCCTACGTTTTGAACACAAAACAGTTTTTTAATACCATCCTTTTCTCAATTAACTTGAATTTACTCAACTGTCTCTCCCTGTTCAGGTTCAGGCAGGTAGCGCTGTCAGCATAGCCAGGCTTCACTCATTTCTCTAGCGCTGGATTTTACATGAAGTAGATATGTAAAATCAGGTTTCATTATATTAATATAGACTAGGTCAAATGAACCATTAAAATCAGCAGACGAAGAATGTGTGTGACGGTGACTAAGATAGAAAATAAAGCTGTTTCTCTTATAACCTACTTAATCGTTTAAGTCCACTCAACATGCACACAACATCCAGTAAATGTCCATCTTTTACCTTATTCTTTGTCAATTTCCCCCCTCTCCCTCCAGGACCAGCGGGACATCCTTCATGGTTTGCGGCAGGCGGCGTTTGAGACGGAGAGCGAGAACAGCCTGAGCCACGAGAGACGACGCTCGCTCTGTGCCAAGGAGTTCAAGAAGTTGGGCTTCTCCGTAAGCCTCTACTCTTTAGTAGTTTCTATCTATCCATTTATTGTCATTATTGTTGTCAGTAATAGTATTAATATGAGGATAATAACAGGATTCATATTTCTATTTGTATCAGTGTGATTAGTGTTATCTTTGTTAATTTCCTTACAGAACAATAGTAACCCTGGTCAGGACTTGGTGCGAACCCCTCCTGGTCTTTTAGCACTGGACACCATGTTTTATTTTGCCTCACGCTATCCTGACGCCTACAGTAGGGTGAGCACTTTTTATATGTTGTTTATTCAATAATTTGAAGAGTTTAAAGTGTTAGTTAAGTTTAAAGTGATATTTCCATGACACAATATAACTTATATAACTTAACTATAACTAACCATAGCTTTGTAAGACTTTTTGGGCAGTAAACCGTCGGCAGTTGTTCTGGATGTGTATATTTACCACTTTTTTCTGACTGTCTTTATCTATAATCAAAAACAGGCAAAATCACTACATGAAAAATGTGACTGTAAATAAAAAAAAAAGCATAGAGCACTCGATCAAAGCAGTTCATTGTCGTTCTTATGTTATTCTTGTATTGATAGAATTTACAGTCCACAGCAATTGCATGACCACTGGGACAGTAAATACTGAATGAGCACACATATGAGGCTAACATGTTTAAAAGCTAGAAATGTTAAGTTAAAATCTGCTTTAACTTAGCTGTTTTTGTGACTTAAGTGTCATGGTTAGACTCACGTCTCTGTGTCATGCAATTTCATATCATGATGCAGTGTTTTTATCAGTCTGATAAAACACTGCATCATGACAGAGCCTTGACTTATAGAGGACAAATTATGGACTGTTGAGAGTTTTCATTTGGAATTTCTCTCCCTCCATCAGTTTGTGTTGGAGAACAGCAGTAGGGAGGATAAACACGAGTGTCCGTTTGCCAGGAGCAGCATCCAGCTCACGCTCATCCTGTGTGAAATCCTTCGCATCGGAGAGCCCCGTAAGTCCCCCTCCAACCTGCTAGTACAGCCTTTACCACAACTCCTGGAGAAACCCCTCCTATAACTGAGGATATTATGTTTCCTCCATCCCTTCCTCTGCGGCAGCCTCAGAGACCGGGTCAGACTACCACCCCATCTTCTTCAGCCAGGACCGGCTGATGGAGGAGCTTTTCTGTGTCTGTATCCAGCTGCTCAACAAGACGTGGAAGGAGATGAGAGCCACACAGGAGGACTTTGACAAGGTACCATAGCCTCGCATAGCATAGCATAGCATAGCGTGTCTTACTGCTCAGTACAGGACACCACAGACCTTGAAGGCCCCATGCAAGAGGATTTTGGCAGACTAGGAGAAACTTACACTCACCTCCTAATCGCTCTCTAACACAGACTGTGTTTCCTAAAGATGTCTTAGTTCATCTTAGTCCATTGGTGTACAATTCAACAAAATCATCTTTACACAAAGATGCTGTTGGGAAACCCATGTCTGGGGCAGGAGGACCAAGTTGAATTCCTTGTATGTGCAAACTTACATGGGCAATAAACCAAATCTGATTCTGACTAAGGAGTGATAGATGAGATTTGAACCAGGTATTCCATGTAGGAAACCAGAGAGACTTGGGAGACATTTCCCCCTTGCTAAGGGAGATATTTAGGCTTACACGGTCTCAGGCGTGCCGACTCTGCTACAATGGCAAATAACTGCTCAGTCATTGGTCCAGAATGTCACAGTGGCATGTCAACTGTCACGTTGTGTGTGTAAATGGATGACATGGGTATTTCAGATCTAAGCCTCCCCTGGCCAGAACAGGTCTGCCTCTTGCCAGCTACTAAACAAGGTCAAAACAAACCCTGTGGTGGAGCAATGCGGTGCTGCTCAGTACATAGACCTATTTGTGGTAGCCCACTGTAATTTCAGACAGGCCAGACCACAAATATGATTCCCCAAACTGATAAAATAATGTTAAAAGTGGTCATCCCTTGCATGCACACTTTTTCACATCTTTCCTCCATGCCGCTTGCCCATCTGGGCCTGCGACCATAAAAGCCACATAGGCCCCTGTTCGGACACAGATGGAACTGGTCAAGTGGCAGCCTTTTAAACAGGCTTTTAAAGTAGATTTGTGTTAGTTTTTAGTGTGCGGAAACACAGTAGCAACAATACCATGGTGACTTTCTATGGGTGCTTTCTTATGCTAACCACTCTCTGCCTCCCCCACAGACAGAATTTAGCACTCAGGAACACAGAGTGACCTTACAACCACAATGTTAGTCAGTTGTACTGGCACCATGGAACTAGTGTGAGTCAAGACTTCAGCAATGGGGTCAGGTCTGGGAAAAATATTGAAAAGCCTGTCTTCCTGAAAGGGAGAGCGGCGGAGCTTTTGTCTCGAGCAGCATTTCAGCCGTCATCAACAAAGTGCCCTCCCGGCGGTCATAAAACTCGGCGACCTTTCGACCTTTCGGGAGCGGGCCAGTGTCCTGAGCGCCGGGCCAGCAGACCGGCCTTTGTTTTCGCCCGCGGCCCCCTACCCAGGGTGCTTTGGGGCAAGGACAAAGGGGCATTAGGTGGACAAAGAGAAGCGTGGTGGGCGGCAGAAACAGAGGGAGAAGGAAACAAGGAAAACAATGCGCCTGGAGCATCAGCAATAATTGGACAACAACAGAGAAAACCTCTGGAAACAATATGAGAGAGAGAGAGAGAGAGAGTTGGATGGATGAAGGGAATGGGGGCAAGAGAAACCAAAGAGAGGGAAGAGAGTAATGAGGAGGGAGAGAGAGATCAGTTTTGTTGATTGGTTAGTTCGGTGGTTACATGAAATTATGGAATATTTGATATCGCAAACTTAGGTTTGGGAAGAGTACTCACTGCAGGAATTCAAAATGTTTTAGACTTCAGTTAGGCGGTCTGTTAAGAGGCTATGTTTAGCCGTCACTCATGTGCATATCTCTCACTCTCTCTCTCTCTCTCTCTCTCTACCCATCTCTCTCTGCTCTAATCTCCCTCCCTCCCTCCATCCCTCCCTCCATCCCTCCCTCCATCAAATCGCCCCCTGACTGTCATGTCAATTTTTGGCGCTAATTATTCCTTCGCTGCCTGCTGCTGGCAGCTGGTCTATGTTTGTCCACGCACGTGTGTGTTTGCGTGGGTCCTTACACCCCCTGTGATAACCGTCATCCACGCACACACACACACACACACACACACACACACACACACACACGATGCAGGGTTTTTAGGGAACAGGGACAGCTGCCAGTCACCATTCCTATTGGCTAGTTCAGCTAAATGACAGAGGGGCTGGACAGGGGTGTGTGTGTGTGTGAGAGACTATCAGGGTGTCTGTTTACAAAACACCCACAGGACTGCACCTCTCCTGTCATATAGGTGATCTCTCTCCCTCTCTCTCTCTGTCACTCTTCTCCTCTCTCCCTCACTTTCACTCCTCCTCATCCCTCTCTCGCTTCATTTGTGTTTCTTGACAACGGGTGGAATTCAGATTTGGATTGAAATATTTGTGGAAATAGAGTTGTGCTTGACGGACGAAAGATGGAGGTGAGATTTTTTTTTCTTACTTGCTTGGAATGTGTTCTTTTTTAATTTGTAATTGCTTAGTGAATTGAGCTTGGACAGCCCATGTCAATCAGTCCTTTTTACATCCATAGTTCCAGGCCAAGTTGTTAAAAATGTGACCACTTACAATAAAAAATATTACAAACACGAGACTTAACGTGACATAACACATGGTTGATGGGTGTGAAGTGACTGAGGCTGGTATCATGTGAAAGTTGCTGGACAGTGAGGTTATTTTGGCTCAGGGGGCTTGAGCAGGGTGTCACAATGTGAAACTCGAGTTGCCCGTTTTGTGTCGCTGCATTTTCACACAATATAGAGTGACAGTCTGGATTTCACTGCTGTCAGATGGATTGGGCTACACTTGTTCTCTGTGGTCGTAAGCTGCGGTCAGTTTGGTCACATTAAAGCCATTGTTGGATGGTGGGGAGGTGTTTGTGTCAGCCAAGGGGGTGCTGTACCCACCCCCCCCAACCCCCACCCCACATTCAAATCTAGCTAGGAAACTGTCTGAATTCTAGATAACTTGTATTATAGTAGGCCTATGTAGTTGTGTGGACACATCTCTTCTAACTGAACAGATCTGTACTGAATTGGTCTAGTTACATGTTAGTTACTAATTAGTTGCTCAAACTGTGTGTGAACAGGAATGATCTAGGTCAGCAGTGCCATTTGTGTGTGAGAGAGTAAGACAATTAGCTGGCATTGGCTTGGTGGAAGCGCTATAGATTTTTATATAGATTTTCCACAATTTACAACCGTGGCCCTGATACTAAAGGGAGCTATAGATTTTACACACACGCAGGCACACAGCTTGACCAAATGCCCTGAGCTCTTGGTTTGGGGTGACCAGGGTCACCCTCTGTCTCTCTGTGTAAGCTTCACTCTAACAAGTCATGCAGAACACACACACACACACGCAGACACACACAGTGGCACAACAGATATGCTAATATTCTCTACATGTAAACAGCCTGGACAATAGGGTCAAAGGTCATGATTAGGGGTTAGATTCATATCAACAAAAATGTTACTCATATACACTAGTAAACAATATAAAATGCACTTGTACTGACTGTGAGCAAATTAAAACAAACTGGCTGCTGATTGGCTGCCTGTAACGCTGCTCTACACAAAGTGGTAACATCTAAGCTTCTGTAAACCTTTCCTGCTGTCTCTCTGCTGCCTGAATAATTGACTAGTTTAAGTTAGTTGAAATTTAATGTGTGAGATACAGCAACTTTGAGGTCACCAAAAAGAAAAAAAATGAAGACCAAGACTGCTCTAGTCTCTTTACTGGATGTTTCACACAGTACCTGATTCAATGTATGACATAGCTTTGAAAACGGGTAGAGTGACATATTTCTATGAAAAATGTATATTAATCATTTTGGTCGGTAAAAATGATTCTTGGCAGGTACCTTTTTCTTAGTTTACCAGCCCTTGGTGGGTGAGCCAAAACATTTATTTTGGACATTTCAGAGGTTAAAGCAGTCAATTGTTCCCAGTGTGATGAGACTTTCTACGTGAGCCGTGTCCTGATTTCTGCACTTGTAGTGATACAACCTTTCACTGATGAAAGAATCTCCCACCGTGGGATCCATTAAGTACTGCTACTAGTAGCACTACTATTCTCCAGAGTAATTGTAAGAGAATAGGTACAACAAAACTCATAGTTCTCTCACTGTCATTTCCAATTCATTCATTCAGTCCATCCTGCTAGCCTGCTGCTCCACATCCCCCATGGGAGCAGATAACTAGGACTCTCTGGAGCTCTTTAAAAACAAAATCCCTAACTCCCTGGGAAAATGTGACATAAGTACAGATGACCAAAATGTTGTCCATCTGGAGCTAGGTATAACTCTTGTCTTTGTCTCTCTGTCTCCGTCCGTCCTTCCCCAGGTGATGCAGGTGGTGAGGGAGCAGATCACCAGGACGTTGTCCAGTAAGCCGACCTCCCTGGAGCTCTTCAAGAACAAGGTCAACGCTCTCAACTACAGCGAGATCCTCAAGCTGCGACAGACAGAGCGGCTGCACCAGGAAGAGACTCTCGCTCCGCCCGTACTGTGAGTAGCAGGATTCACACATCCACCTCTCTGTACAAGTCATTTAGTCTCATATCAAGTCTTAAAAATCTTCCTTTTCTTAAAAGAAGAGATAGATTCTGCCAATGCAGGTGAGGTAATTCCAGTGGTTTTCAGTGCAGTTTCAAGTGTAAGAGTAAGGCTAATCAAGAAAATGATGCTTGAGTCAAGAAACTTCTTGAAAAAAGCTAATTTGCTTTGGAAACAATTGGAATTATCATCATTTAAAACAGTGGAACAACATGGCATCTGCAGCACAACCTGATCAAACTGTTCTATCGACGACTCTGGTCCAGGTAGTTTCCACCCCTATGGAACCAGCTGACAAGCCAGTAGCCACTGTCCTCTACTGTGGCTCTATTTGTTACCAAACAACAAGTGTGACCGTGTGCTGCTGCCACATTAGGGGCCAACCAGCCATGTGGGGTTTATTCTTGTCTGTACTGTACTGTACTGATCCCTATTCGATTTCCCATCAAAAAATGATGAAGACAGGATTGAAAAACTGTGGTCCTGTCAGCTGATGTTGGCCTTTATTGGTTTATGTGGTGATTTGTGATGTGTTTTACTGTGCTTTTATGTCATGTGATTTGTGTTGTGTTTTTATTATGGTTTTATTGTTGGTTTGTAAACCCTTTCTGCAAACCAAAGTTCGCTTTTCAGGACAATAAAGTTTAAGAGTTTGAATGACAAAGAGGATGAAAAACATGTGTGACAAAGCGTGCTGTTAGATATTCTTTGAACAGGGATGAATGTCTTCTAGGCTACAACACACATACGTTTCGCTGAATAACTCTGTGTGTGTGTGTGTGTGTGTGTGTTTCCCTCCAGTGAACTCAAAGAGCGTCTGAAGCCGGAGCTGCTTGAGCTGATCCGCCAGCAGAGACTCAACAGGCTGTGTCAAGGCACTCTGTTCAGAAAGATCAGCAGTCGACGCAGACAGGGTGAGACGCACGCGCACACACACACACACACACACACACACACACACACACACACACACACAGGAAAAGGACTGTACACTGTGCCTTGTCTCACTAACCTTGGTCTGTGATTGGTTTGTTGTTGCCAGATAAACTGTGGTACTGTCGGTTGTCGCCCAATCACAAAGTGCTTCACTACGGCGATGTGGAGGAAGACATGGACAATCCACCAATAGAAACGCTGCAAGAGAAGAGTGAGTATTATAGTATATGGATAGTAAAGAATTAAACTTAACATTTTTATCTTCTCTGTTCAGTACTCTTATTCTCCTCTCTCGTCCTCTTCTTCAGTTCCAGTAGCAGATATCAAAGCCTTGCTGACAGGGAAAGACTGTCCTCACATGAAGGAGAACAAAGGCAAACAGACCAAGGTCAGCGCTTATTATCTACTAAAGTCATGGTTATCTTCACCCTCCACTGCTAGAAATTACATGTCTTAACAGTCTAAATGTGTCTGTAGGAAGTGTTGGACCTGGCATTCAGCATCACGTATGATGTAGAAGAGTACAGTCTGAATTTCATCGCCTCCTCCAGAACTGATGTGAGTCAGATGCGAGATGTGAGAATCTGATGTAAATGTTTGAGTATATCCAACATACTTACACCTCCCTCTCCCTCGTCCCTCCGTCTCCCAGTTCTGCCTGTGGACAGACGGACTGAGCGTGCTCCTGGGGCGGGACATGAGCAGCGAATCGATGCGCAGCGAGCTGGAGATCCTCCTCTCCATGGAGATTAAGCTCCGCCTCCTGGACCTGGAGAACGTTCCCATCCCGGACAACGCGCCGCCCGTCCCCAAGCCGCCCAGCAACTACAACTTCTGCTACGACTTCAGCCAGGCCGAGCAGTAGTGTGTGTGTGTGTGTGTGTGTATATATAAGTGTGTGTGTGTGTACATGTTCGCATTAAGAGAGGTGTGTGTGTGTGTGGTGAGATCTGACCTGTGCATCCATGCACTTATTCCTATAACAGATTTATAACCATGGTAATGGATTTATGTGGCCTGTTTTTATAAGTCCGACATCCAAGTGAAACGAGGAAGTGATGAAACTCTTGGAAATGGTTTCTCTCTATTGAACAACAATCATTCAAGGTCTGAGTTGCTACCAAAAAGATAATTGACTGTACTGATGCTGCAGAGTATCACTCCTCCTCTGTGATCAGAAGCAAAGGCCTTGCAGAAATGTTTCAGTTCAGTATCTGTCGTTCCTCTTCCCTCCTTTCCACTCATCGTTCCTCCTCATTCCACAAGTCTTTAGCTCTCTGGAAACTTGGAAAACTGCAATACTTGATCCCATACAACACAGCAGATCTACTCCAGTAATGGTACTTTGAGACCGTTTTGTAATCATTTTGATATTTCTAAATATATATGAAATTATATACAATATATGGAATATTCCTGTGTGCATGTTAATTAGTGTAGCTGGTTATTGCTGGTTGAGGCTCTCAAGCTGAGATGATCTGTCGCACAAGAAAGGTCAGCTGCTTCTGGTGTTAATATCAATAACTGATCTTAAAGCGTTCAGCTTTTGTTTGGTTCTTTCCATTCAGTTTTGTCAAATTCTGCTCTATTTTTAGTCGCTCCATTTTTATCGATCACAGGTTTGAGTGTGTTTCCAGCCATTAACTGGACCACACTGGGTTCCCGATTTGGCTTGACAAGAGGTAGCTTTAAATAATCATCTTTGAGGTACGATATGGTACGCGTTAGTCCTCATTATCAACATATTAAGGAGAAATATATTTTTATGTTGTGTCCGTGGTATGGATCCCCTGTTGCTCAAGAATGATTGATTGCTCTGGAGCATATATGCTCCCAAAGGTCCATATGAATTTCAGTCTGTTAGGAAATGTTATAATGTTGTTGTTTTTGCGGTACCTGGGTATTTAGCCTTCTGACAGTGTGAATGATGCAGACCTGCGTTATGAACCAACCTGGCATTTTGTTTTGTTTTTTACTGTAAAACAGTAGGACCAGTAATAGGCAATATCAACTGTGCCACAGTAGGCACAGTAAAGTCTAAACTAGTTTTTGAAAACTTGTAACAAGTTTTGTATTATACCAACAATCATCCCTGTAAATCTGTCTTGTAGGCAATCAGTGACCTTTAGATTTCTCTGAGCAGACTTGGATCAAATCCTGAATTAATTCTGAAGTGGATGAATTTTATTCTGGAAATATGAATTACTCTTGCATGGTGAGATGGAGCGTATACACACTCCCACCCATCTGGCATTCAGTGCTGATGCAAATACTCTAATTGAAAGGATTTTAATCAAGAATTGGCCTAGGTCTATATCAGAGAGTGTGTGAGTATTTATTGGGCACCATCTTCATATGATTTGGGTGATTTCAATACATATCGCAGTCATGACTGTCCACTACAGTGCATTCCTGACTTAACACACACCGCTCTGTTAATATTCCCTTTGAATCATGTGCTTCGCAACCAAGATGGGTGAATTGACATAAATAAAGACAGTTTGATTTATACTGAAGCAATGCATTTGTGTGTTTTTTTCACAGACAATCCAAAGCAGAAGGATAAGAAGCCAAACTTTGGTTTATTGATAAAATTAACACCATTTATTATTATTTGGTACTTTCATGATACAATAATTTTATATTATATTCATTTAACAGTCTCTTTACATTCTATAATTTCACCTCTGTCACAGTGTATCATACAATTTTACAGTGGTAAAAAATGATCAAACACCAATTTATTGTACACAGCAAGAGATATTATTCAGTACTTCAGTACTTGGCCATGTCTCCTAAAAGACAATAAAATGCTTGATTTTTATATTTTGCTATAGTAGTCTTGTACTAGCCAGTGGTAATAGCAAACATCCCAAGATTTATGTTGAAAAGAAATGTGACGTGAATTTTCTGGTATTTTTGGGACATTACTCCCATTCATTAATATTAGATACCATTTTAAGCCTTTTAATGCTACTTACATCCCTGATAATGCTGGCTATCTTTAACCAACCTCTAAAAAAATAAAACGGTAGAACAGAGTCAGTGCAGTATAAGTGCAGGCACCCTACTGACATGTTCCAATGTAAAAAGTCAGTCGTACTCTACTGCCAAAAAAAAATGGAAAGTGTTTAGATAGGGTGGTCGCCCATCACAAGACCAGCTTCAGTGCATCTTGTCAAAGCATCTGCGAAAGTCTGAAGTTGTACCGATTCTTCCAGGATGAAAACCTTTTGGTGTTTTGATGATGAAAACAGTCTCAGGCAATGCTGCAGAATCTCCCATGTACTATATGTTCAACTGAGACAGCCTGTACAGACAGTTTTCATTCTCATTTTCTGTTTTCATGGCCTTTCACAGTAGAAATTCTTCACCACGCAATGAAGATGATCATTCACTGGCCTTTACCTTGCTCACAAAGGGGTAAGTTTGAGGACACCACCCCTATATCAGAGCACCTGCTGTCATCTTACTTGATATCCCACTTTTACACAGGTGCTATCTTGATTTTGGCAGCTAATTGTATCTAGACACAGTACTTTGACATGGTCAAACAGTATATTGACAAACACTAGACATCTTCTCAATAGATAAAATCAGTGCCCTCAGTGGTGATGCACCACATGTACCGGACCTAAAAAACATCCCATCCAAACTCTTACCACTCTTCCACACAGAAGAGAAACTAATTAGAAACTCAGTACTGATGATGTATACATGCAGGTTGGTGGTCTTGTACAGTGGCTACCACTGTAAACTGAAACCTTTCAACAACATTGCCTTCAGTTCTTCAGTGCAAATTGCTGAAATGTGCAAAATCTCAAGTAGCAGGTTTTGGTCAACTGTTAAAAAAGAAAAAGAAAAAAAAAAAACAAGGTCCAACAACATTCAGGACTTTCAGCCAATCAGAGCGTAAGGGTAAGGTCAGCCCCACCTACAAATCGGCAGTGGACGTTTTCCAGGAAGGGCAGCTGTGATTGGAGGAGGTCAACGGTTGTTATGGAGATGTCTTTGCACATGGAGACATCGAGTGTTCTCAGCCTCTTACAGTGCCGCATCAGGAGGGACAGAGATCTGGGGGTTCAGAGGTCAAGAGTTAAAAATGTATCTTCCTTTATCTAGGGCTACAGTTACATTTGGTAGTTCAATGTGATTTTTCGATATCTGATCCTAAACATCAGATTTTATGAGATCACAGATTTTCGCGCATCCAGATCTGACGCTTGATGCATCTCGGTGTGATCGGATGATAAAAGCACTGAAATGACAAGTGTAACGTGTGACATGTGAGGCTCACCTGTCAGTAATGTTGTCGCAGCAGGAGAGGTAGAGATGCTGCAGTCTGTGGAGGTACGGCGCGGCCTGCGCCACTCCGCGGTCGCTGATCCGGGGGCAGTGGCTGAGTGCCAGGCTGGTGAGGCTGCGGCAGTGCCAGGCCACCGAAGCCAGGCTGGCGTCGCTGATCTCCGGCAGCATGGAGAGAGAGAGGCGGTGGAGGTCTGGGTAACGCAGCACCTGGGGAGCGAGAGAGGGAAAACAGATTGAAGCTATGGAATCATTTCATGCATGCTATGTTCACACTATAAGGGCCCAATGCCCAATTAGGAAGGCAGGGTGGCCTACTGGTCAGAGAGAACGCTCTTAGGACCAGGATTGACTCTAATTGTCAAGTAACCTACTGAGAGATGCAGTTCTGGCAGCGTACTGAGTGACACACACATATTCACACACACACACACACACACACACACACTCTCCCCTCCACCCCACCTGTGTGATGCTGCTGTCGGTGAGTTTGGAGCAGGCGGACAGGTCCAGCTCCTGCAGCCTGTTGAGCGCGAGCAGCGAAGCCCCCTCCTGCTGTCGAAACAGGCCCAGGTCCTCCTCCGTCACCAGCTTGGGTCGCTCCTGGAAAGGCATGCTGGGAGGCCGGAAGAAGCCCATGTTGCCGAAGGTCCGGGTGAACCTGGGACCCTTGTCTTCCTGCAGATGGGATGAGCGGGAAATACCAGATGATGATAACAGCTATGAAACGACATACTGAGTTGACATCGGCTTTTCTTTTCCTTTTCTTTATTTTTCCTCACTCCGTCCGCCTCCCTCTCCCCGTCCCGCTGTGATTCTCACCATCTGCTGGGCGGGTTCGCACTCTTTGGTCGGCTCCACCATCCCCAATAAGCCCCAGTCTGTGATCTCTTTGCACCAGCCGAGCCGCAGGACGACCAGCCCCTGCAGGTAGGTGGCGATAGCGCGCACGGACAGGTCGGTCAGGTAGACGCACGAGGTCAGGTCCAGCTCACGGAGTGTAGAACCGAGGAGCTGGGCGAGGGAGAATACGGCTAGGTCCTACATAGATAGAGAGCGCGAGAGAGAGAGAGATATGAAACCATCAGAAAAATTTGAAAACATAAAGAAGAGTTTTTCTTTACTGTCTGATTCTCATAAGCTAGTAGCTGTGATACTTGGAAGATGATACCGTGTTTATAGCAGGAAAATATATATCACTTTTACATCATTCAAGACATTCAAGAATAGTAGCTGACTGTAAATATGAGAGAGAGAGAGAGAGACAGAGAGAGAGAGAGAGAGAGAGAGAGAGAGAGAGAGAGAGAGAGAGAGAGAGAGATCGTGGCAGCCTGATGCCATGATAGAAACTGCAGCATCACAGCTACAGTATATTCTCTACTGTTGCACCTAAGCTAGATTTCTCTCTTTCTCTTTCTCAATGACACACACACACACACACACACACGACTGACCCTTATATAGGTGCAGCTCTTGAAGCTGAGCGTCTCCAGCCGTGCTTTGGTGGTGTCCGGTCCCGTCAGGCCCTTCACCATCTCCCCCCCGCTGACATGCAGACACTCGGACAGGTCCAGACTCTTCAGGGACGACACAGACAGCAGGTCAGCAAGGCCTGTGCGGGACACGAAACCGTTAACGTTGGAACATAATGCATTTTTACTGAACTTGCTTTCCATTTATACTTCATCATCAACCTTATCCTGCCTCAGACCTTAGCAGGTTAGATGTACCCACTTCTATGGAACAAGCAAATACAAAAATATACTCTGAGCACCTTTTTCGGTGACCCTCCAGTCACGGGACAAGGAGAGCTGTCTCAGTCCCTTCAGGCCCAGTCCGATGGCCACCACAGCCCTGCTGGTCAGCTCCGTACAGGCACTGATGTCCAGACTCTGGAGGCCCGGCTGATGCTTCACCAGCATCTCCACTGAGTAGTCAGTCAGCTCCTTACAGCCTTGCAGACGCAGTTCCTCTAGGGACAAACCCTGAACCTGGGACAGGGACAGAGAAAAAAGCACATGTGAGTGAAAAACATCCACAGTCTATGCATCTTCTCTGAGTCGAACCAATGGAATAGTTCCTAAAGTGCAAACTCCGATCATCTTCAGGCAGGTTAAAGCAAATGCTCAAAACCTGGGCTTGGTCGGTGCTCCCCCACCTGTGCAACGGTGCGCAGCGACTCGGGGGTGATGGAGGTTCTGCTGAGGTCCAGAGCCACGAGGGTGGACTTCTGCTCCGTCAACAACCTCCGCAGGTTCCTCAGGGACAGTAACGCCGATGAGTCCTGAACGGCCCCCACCGGGCACCCTAGGTACGGGTCGAACTCGAAAGCGATATGGCAGCCGGCCAGAGAGAGGCGGCGGAGGCGTGGGGTGCAGCCAGTCAGCCGGTTGAAGGTGAGGTCAGAGAGGTAGCGCAGGTCCGACAGGTCCAGCTCCTCCAGACCAGACAGAGCTGACCTGACCTGGGATGAGAAAACGCTTTGTTAGGACGGAGAGCGGCTGGGAGAGGTTGAGGTTTTACTTTTATCTGCAATATTTGTACATGTATATCAAATAAACTATCATAAACATCCTTCTCTCACCAGAGGGCTGCAGACATGAAGAGACACTTAACAGTTCTGAGTAGGAGGAGATAGAGCTATTGTTTGGACATAGGTAGAAAGGAAATGTTCTCCTGTTTCTCCACTTAACTAGACTACTGTCACTAAAAAAAGTGATGAAAAGAATGAACATCCATTGTAAGAGGGAGTGAGCAAGTTTTAAATTAGGCTAAACTCTAAGTCTCCTCTGGCAGTCTATCTGATTTTGTGCAAACAATAGCACTGAAAACAGGTGGGGTGGCATATTCCCATGACAAATGTATATTAAATAATTTGGTCAGTAAAAATTATTCTTGGCAGGTAACTGGTAGGTAATTTATCAGCCCTTGGCAGGTGAGCTAAAAGTTAATTATTAGACACAGAGTCTAATGTGTTCGGACAGTGTACATATCACCATTACAGTCTTAGTTCACTTAATTCATCTACAATGTAATATAGATTTAACATTAAAAGATGACTATGAAGCTAAAGAGGAACAGACTTTGAGGATGATCAAGCCATGTTGTCAGAACAGCCAACTCAAGTCTTGATCAAACAATGACAACAGCAAATGAGACCGCCTTCAGCTCACTGTCCCAATGACAGTGTGCAGACACACCTGCTGCCTGTGCTCCTCCCTGGAGAGGAAGGCTCCGGACATGAAGAGGCTGTCCAGGCCCCTCAGGTCCAGCCTGCGGAGGGAGGTGAGGCGGGGGAGGAGCCCCAGCAGAGAGGCCTCTGTTATACTGCTGCCAGGCAGGGCCAAGCTCTCCAGCTTGGGGCCCAGACACACACCCACCTGAAGAGAGAGACAGAGGGGGGAGGGGGGGGGGGAGAGACAGCAGAGAAAATTACAGAGAAAGAGAAGAGAGACAGGAGGAGGAGAAGAGAAATAGAGGAAGAAGAAACGGGTAGGAGTAAAGCAAATATGGAAGCAACAGGGAGGCAAGAGGGAGAATGGGGCGATGTTGTACCATTCATTTCATGCTATGATAAGGTGTGTGTGACAGCATATTTAATCTAATGTAAACATTGATAGATTAGACTTTGACCTCATCTCCCTGGGCAACAGTTAATGTTTTACAAACACCTTGGTAATACACACATCTTGTGTACTGCCAAGCCATTCATTGGGGAACAAATGGCTTGTTGCATTTGCGTGTTCACAAAGAAACTGAATAAAGAAATCTCACATCACTAATCCATATACACTATAGTTGCCTCATGTGTGCTGTGTTACACAACTTAATGTCATCACGCTCAATGAGGTGAATTCTAACATAATAACTAGCTGCTGTGAACCTTGGACCATGATGTGTCTAATGACTGCTCTACAAAATGTGTCAGTGTGACCATTAGTGAACATAGTCACACCGTACAAATATTACAAACTTAAACCACAGGATAATGTGTGTATGATCCAAAACTTTATCTTATATTGTAAACCTTGCATCTCTGAAATGTCTGAACTCTAATCCTAACCCTACCCTTTTCAGGGACTAATAAAAACTTGTTTCTTGCTTGATGACAATGTATTTTTGAGTTTATTCAATGGGTTTTGAAAAAATTTCATAAGCCCAAGAGGTGGGGGAATTTTCTCAACCCACAGAGGAGCATGTAATCCTTCAATTGAAGTGAAAACATTAAAACCACCAAAATTGGGGTTAGATGGTTTTCACACGACAACAGCAACTGACTGTAACTATCCGCAAACACACTAACCCATAACTATGACGTGCTGTGTTTAGTATTGACCCTGTCCCTAACCTGACTGGACAGGTATGACCATAACAGCATAACGCACCTCCAGTAGCAGGGCTCGGGACATACTGAACCCATCGAGCTGGCTGATGATCAGATTGCAACGTGACCTTCCACCCAGACCCCTGATCAGCTCCAGGGATGAGGATGACGCCGGGAAGCGGAATGTGACGTTCTTCTATACAGAGAGAGAGAGACAAAGAGAGTAAGGTAACTTCCACTTCAATTCTATCCTTTCTATTAAAAAATCTATTTTGCATAACCCCAAGAAAAATACACACATACAGCCCTCTCCACTTAAACTTTCATCTTTAAACCATTCAACAGCTTAACCCCAACACTCTTACCTTACACTTTTCATTTAGTAATAATTGATAATTTACACAGAAATGAAGCCTTTATTACACAAATGTACATTTTTGGTCTGGTGCAGACTACCTGGAAGCACAGGTCCTGGCTGGCGATGTACCAACTGTGGCAAACGAGCGACGCTTCCTTCCTGTCTGAAGCGTGGAGAAAGCTCAGGATGTAAATGATGATCTGCAGCAAGGGGTAGAAACAGTGTTGGATTACATCAGATAAGCTTAAATTAGATGATGTTTATTGCTCCCAGAAGAAGAGAAAAATCCACCCAAGGCTATATAGAAACTAATCACACTGCATAGTGATGCATGGTTATTGCCATCTTGTTGCATTACTCAATAGCATAATGAATAAATGAATGAATGACATATTGTTCTGTGACAGGTCAAATCGATTAAAATTCATTTAAAGTGCACTTTACACAGAAATGTAATCAAACACTGAACATGGATGTTAGGAACAATTTGAAAGAAGGCTAACACTTGGCTGATGAAATGCACAGTAAGTGGTGGGCAGGACAAGTAAAAAGCCACATCGGGACAGTAAATTAAGCAGTCGCTGTCAGCTTGGAGAGTTGTAGTCAAGTTATACAAGCACAGGGCAGATAATCATCTTTTTTTATCCATGGGTGGGTGTGTATTTCTGAGTTCCAACGACTGCTCCATTGATCGCTGGCTGAGTCAACACACTTACCAGCCTCAGCCCTAATTCACCAGCATCTGGCAGGTGGTGAGCATTTGCTCTTCATATCAAGCTCATAGCAAAAACGAACTCTCACTGGGAGTGATGAGAAATAGGTTACAGTCAGACCGTTGGTTGCCTCGAGGTTAGAGAAGCTGGTTTGTGAATGGAAACACAAACCAGCTCAGACTCCCAACGCACCAGCTGAGAACATGTGGGTGGGGAAATTTAGTTGACCAACTCCTCTCCCACGGCAATTTCCACCGAGGTTGTACTGGGCAGCTCCCAGGTGTGTGAATATATGTGTGAATATGAGTGTAACTGTATGAATACGAAGCAGGCTGTTGCTGGAAAAGAGCATGCATGCTCAGTCAAATAAATAAGCATTGTAACCCACCAGCTAACCCCAACTAAGCTAGCAGACAAACTAATAACCACAACCATAACCATACCCATTACTCACTTCAATTGGCAGCTCGGGCGTTTCCATGGCAGTATCCTCCCCATTGCTGTCACCCATTGCAGCTTCTTCTCGGTTACAAAAAGGGAGTCCAACCTTCCACAGGCATCACCAGTTGACCAATTAACTAGCTAGCAGCAGGAGAAGTTTAAAGCTGTCGGCTGAGCTAATGTTAGCGGTATAGCTAACGGCTGGTCACTGATGAGAAGCTGTTGAATCGTTTCATTCTCACCCGTAAAGCGACTGTCCGTGCACGCTGGTACCCCACCTATGCCATTCAATGAAATTAACCACTTCGGATTCGCGAGAACCGACGATACGTAGCGATCTTGTAGGACTGGCTGCGCTCACACCTAGCCTATCTAGATCAGCTGACCGCAAAAACCAAAACACACACTCCGACGTCACGGGGGAGGGGCGGAGATTTGTGGGAAATGAAGGTCTCTTCCTTGGGGCCATGCTGATGAAGGAGGAGGAACAACCACAGCCTACCTTCACCAGCATTTGTAGGTAGTTTCCATCTCTGCCACGGCCCACATCAATAGATATGGATACAGCAGGTATAGCAATGATTGGTGTTTCCATGGTGCTGTGGTGATATCACTTGAAGTGAATCTAGGACATTTTCTTTACAGTTGACCCCAATTCTGTGACAACTGTTCTTCATGATTTTATTCCAATGATTGCTTTTTCAATCTGACTCAACGGAAAGTGACTGCAACTGCTGTGGTTGTTGAGCAAAAACTTGTTTTACCTTCAGGAAAAGGAGAAGCCATCATAGTTGGTCAGATGTAAAATTCGAACTGAAATATGTTGAAAACAGTCGTTTATTTGAATAAAATCCACAAAAGACAGGGCTACAGAGACAGCAGTGACAATAAAAAGCAAGCTTAAGGGCATCATTGTACACACTATTTTTAGAGAATCTCTAATGCTCTATCACCCTGCCCTCTTTCTCCACACACCCAAACACACACACGCACACACATACACACACACACACACACACACACACACACACACAACCATAAGGGCAAAACAACATTCATATTCCTATCTACAGATTGTCTGGCAGTATGGGTAGCTGGTTGAAGCAGCCCATTTTCTGAGGCTGTATCAATAAGCAAAGCATCTATACAGAAATTATCATTTTCATATATTATTATTGTATTATATACTCATTTAAAACACACAAAAAACATTCTGCATTTTTAGAATGCATGTATGTTGTGACGTTGCGAAGCAGCACAATCATTTTAGATTACACAGGAAAATGAGAATGCCTTTCATCTAAACATCAAAAAACAAATATATTTACATTACTGTACAAATCATATCAAACATATAACAAAACTTATATGAACATAAAAACACTCGCTGTACATGTCAAATGTGTAAATCAAAGGTACGAAATGTATTGACAGCTACATTTTTTTAACTTAGTGATTACTGATATATTGATTACATTGAGAAATCATATCTGTATTAGAATGTGAGGTCCAGTATTGAGGTAAGAAGAAACTAGATGATACTGGAATTGCTTTATTTATATGTAAATATATGATCACAAATTGAAGCTAGACTGAAAACCTATATCAGATAATCTGGGATGACCTAACATTGAACTGTCAGCCTATCAGTCTGTAAGTATGAATCATCACTGAACACGTTTTTTTAATGTTCATATACATCATAACCTCAACTACAGTATTACTGCACTGATTTTCAAAGGAAACATAATCAGCTCAAGCTACATACACCGACACAACACAAAGGTGAATGACAAAAATATAAGGCAAATTATACCTTCAAGTTTACAAAAACAATCTGTAAACATTTAGTATACAACAACAGCAAAAACATCCTCTCATTTTTGTAGAACTCCAACATTTAGATCGGTTACTAATATGGCTTAGCTATGCCGACCCACGCAGAATTCACACTCGCCCGTTTCACTGCAGCTGCACTGAATTCAAACTTTGGCCAATTTGTAAATTCAATGCAGCTAAAGTAAAGTGAGTTTGAATTCTGAACAGGTAACCAGGCAAAGAATGGCTTGTTCCTACAGCAGATTAACAAATAATGAGATGATCAACAATGACTTGGGGTTAACTGGAGAACACAAGGCAATGGGATAAAAAACTGAACAGAGAATCTGGAGTTGTTGAGTTCCTCCTCTTCCTCTTCTTTCTACCTCCTCTTCATTTCTTCCTCCTTTTTGTTTCTCCCTCTTTTCCTTGAAGTCCAGGTCCAGAAAAGCAAGTCACCAAGCCTTATTTTTTCCCCTCCCTGCCATCTGTACCCCTCTTGCTTCCTTCATTCCCTCCATACTCCCTTCCCTCCTTGGCTCCATCCTTCTTCCGTCCTCTCTTCCTCCCTCGTCTCCTACAGAATCATCACAACTTCTTCTTTTCTTTCCTCTTCCCTCCCTCTTTCTCCTCCTCCTCCTTGCCCCCTTCCTTCCCTTGGTCGACAGCAGGCGGTTCCTCTCTGTCGCCACGGCAACGTGACGCAGAGCGAAGCGTGGCGGAGCTGGCCGAGACGGGTGACGGTGTTGCCGTCTCTCCGTCCGGTCCGGAGCTGAAGGCGGGAGACGGAGGAGGGAGGGAAGAGGAGATGGAGGGCTGAGGAGAGGAGAGGAGAGGAGAGGAGAGGAGAGGAGAGAAGATTTACGTTACGTGTGTGTTTTGTGTGTGTATAATTTTTGTGCATGCTCATCATTCATTGGACTGCTCAGTATCTGTGTGTTTACCTGTAACGAGATACTGGACTTGTTGGTCTTTTCTTTCACTTTAGCCAAAGCTCCTTTAAGTCCAGAGGATTTCTCTGTCATCTCCAGGGCCGCTCTCAGCAGTCTGGGGGTCTCAGCCCTGGCGGGGGCCGCCTGGGCCTGCGGGGGGTCCTTGGCCTCTTCTTTGGGCTCAGGTTTCTTGCCCTTCGTCAGCATCTTCCTATGGTTGGATACAATCAGTACTATCAGACATGGAAACACATGAAACTGTAATAGTTACGTACAGAAGAAGCTGTTGTCTAAGTCCCATTTTTGGACTGTTGCTCCAACATAATGAAGATTGTTTAGGAAATCATACAGATGCAGGCATTCATTTTGATTATGTGGAAAGTCATTCCAGTGTAAAATAGGTACAAATTATTTCCAGTATACTGGAAAAAAAGTGCACAAAGAATTTGAATGCTCAGCAGTTGTAATGGAATGAGTATCTCTCTCTCTCTCTCTCTCACCTGGCCTTCTTGCGGAGCAGCTTCTGGGACTCAGGGTAGTGGACCAGGATCTCATTCAGGTCTTTCTTGTCCAGGATGAAGAGATTGGCAAAACCATGAGCAATCACATTGGCCGTACGCCTGTTCCCCCCGCCTATTGCGAGCAGACTGCCGAGCAGAGAGCGGAGATTGACAACGTGATCGACAAAACACTTTCATCATCATCGGTCACCTAACGCCACCTGTAAAAACCTGCTCACCTGATCTCTCCAAACACCGATCCTGCTCTGAGCGTGACGAACACGGTCTTCCCGTCCGGTCCTCCAACCACCTGCACCTCGCCTGCCTTGATGATGTACATCTCCCGACCCACCTCTCCCTAAACGAGAGGAAAACAGAGGATGAGAGAGAGAGAGAAACAACAAGGGACAGAAAGAAACAAGCTTTGCAATACACATAAACAAAACACACACACAGAAATGCATATGTACCTTTTTGCAGACATAATCCCCTGGCAGGTAGACGACAGAGCGAAGGCTTTTCAGCATGTCAAAGATCATCTGTCTGTCACAACCCTGGCAAGAGGGAAGATAGACAAATAAGAAATTGCCTGGTCTATTGATTCTACTCCTACATTCTACTATTTTTCTGTTTTTAATGATGCCTACCTGAAAAAGAGGGACTTTGCTCACGATGGAGTAGTTGACGTCTACGGCAATGTCCAGACGCATTTTATCTGGCAACTGAGTGAGCAGCTCCTGTTCATCTGGATACAGATACAGTATGAGGTACAGTATGATGGAGGAAGTCAGATATACATAAAAAAAACACATGCACACATTAGGTTCTCCTTACCCAGCATGCCTTGTGACTGCCAGGTGTAGTTGTACCAGGTTTTGACACGGTTCTGGACGTCTTTGGGGATGCGGTAGGAGGCCATGTATTTAATAGTGTTGTCCATACAGGCGCGGTAGTAGGTCTGGCCTGCTGTGGCCGCACCGACCACGTCACGCATCTGAGTCATAAACGGGCAAAATTAGCCAATCAAGAGACAGCATACAAATTGGCAAATGATAACTTAACACTGTTACATATGTGACAAAAGCATCATTCATGTCTGATCCACACAAAGAGATGTGTCTATGTGGTATCAGTGTTCTTGGAGAAGTGATTCTTATTTTGATCCGGCACTTAAAAACTAGAGGGTTATTGTCTGTGTAGATTTATTTCAGTCATCAACAGTCAAAAACAAAATCCACTGGACTTAAAATTGAAGAGTTGAATAAGTTTTGCTACTCATCCAACCCCACTACTCATCTTGAATTTTAAGTCCAGTGGATTTTGTTTTTTGGGTTTTTTTGGACATACAAGGCTTTTTGTTCACATTCAAGAAGGGGGATGGTCTGAGAGCAAATCCCCTTACCTACCTTTCCTACCAGATTCACATTGAAAAGGGATATTTGAGAGGTGGTGAAGGAAATTATTGCATCGCTTCCAATTAATAACTATCCCTTTTCAATGTGAATCTGGTATCTAAATCTTTGGCCAAAAGTGTCCACCACATGCTAACCCACCTGCCCAATCATGATGGAGAAGGCAAAGACTCCGACGAAGTAGTTGATGAGTTGGAAGACAATCTCGAACAGGGTGGTGGGGTCCGGCAGACCCCCAATGGTGATCAGGGTCTTCACCGCAAAGTAGTAACAGCGAATGTAGCTGGACAGAGCAGAGAGAGGGACAGGATGCACAGGAGGTGAAACATCGATAGGTAGTACAGGGAAAGAGACAGTGGCTCATAAACAAGATAGGCAGGAGTGTTATACTGGAATAGGATATGGAAATAGGATGTTAAATAGAGTGTCAAAAGACATAACTAAAGAACAAATGAGAAACAGATCTGTGACATGAATGCTCTGTAACTGAAGACGAGAACATCAGGTTTGAAAGAGCAGAGGAAGAGAAGAAAAGAAGTGTGTGTGTGTATGTGTATATGTGTGTGTGTGTGTATGTGTGTGTCCTACCAACCTGTTGCCCTTGCCATCGTAGACCCACTTGGTGGATCCCAGTCCTTCGTAGGCTGAGCCCCAGTAGAAGAGACAGGCGTTACAGTGGAGACAGTAAAGAAGATAGGTGGTGGTGCGGATCACCCTGAGAGAGAGAGGGACAGAGAGAGAGAGGGAGAGAGAGAGAGAGAGAGAGAGAGAGAGAGGAAAAGACAGAGATCAGGAGGATGGAATTATTTTCAGTCTTTGAGGTTCATCCCTGTATTGTATGCAATGAAAAGGGAGCACAGAATGGGACAGTAGTCAACATACAGTGAGACACCATCAGGCGCCATCTCACCTGTAGACGTAGGCTTTGGTCAGGATGGCTTCTAGACGCTCGTTGAACTCAAAGAAGGAATTGATCTGGAGAGACATTGATGGGAACACAGAGAAACATTTAAAAGGGTTTGTTCCAAAATGAGCTATCCAGCATTTGAAAAAGTGACACCTACTACAAAATGATTGACAGCACAAAAACAAATGTTTAAAGGATATCAGTTAACTCAGGTCCTAGACAGGACTTACTTACTATACAGACTGGAATCTCTAGTCTTTAGAAATATTGAATGATGAAGCTTAGGTAAGCATTTTTTTTCCAAGATGGGTATATAAAGCTTTGGAAATGAACGCTTCATTTGTTATGGTGCCATACTTACTGATATGGTATTTGATATTGTGAATGTTATCTGGTTGTGTGCAACTCAATAAATCTGATCCATATTATTGCTGAAAAACAGCAAGTATGCTCAGTTAACCTATTCTGGATAAATAAAGGTAAAATTTTAATTTACAGAATATACTGTACATGCACCTGCTTAGTGGTTACAGAGCACTGTTGGCTAAATCAAGAACCTGGTTGAATATTAGACAATGGTTTAATACAAACTATCAATATCTCAGCTATTTAAAATATTAGGCGGGTAGTTATCATTTACAAATACGCAGCCTCACCTTTAGCAGTCTGGGGAAGCGGAGGAGAGGGTTGATGCCAGTTTTAAAGTAGAACAGCTCCAGGGGAACAAGACTGGCTACATCAAACTGAAACATAGAAAAGTGCAAACTCTGATCAATTACTTGATTGATTGATTGATGGATATGTGACACACAGACAAGCAGAACACACTCAAAAATAGATTTTTCTGGTCACTAGTTGCAGCTTTAAAACTACACTCTTACCTTGAAGCGTCTGGTCTTCATGTAATTTTTTCTCATCTCTTTTTTGTCAAACTGTAATGAAAACAAAAGAACTGTAGACATTAACAATGAGCCAGGTAGTTTGTCTCATCAAGTTTACATTTTCAGAAAGGGAAAACTCATTTTAAATGTTCATAAATCTTACTGTAACATTGATATACAGCATACTTATACAGTATAATGTCACCACAACTATTCATTGATAAATAAAGCGATTATTTCTTCTTTTCAATGTGTTATAAAATTGTCTGTGATACCAGATCATCCATGAGACCACAGTCCCCCTCTGTTTTTCTAATGCTATATTATCCTATATACAGTATGTAGCCACTGTATAGAGGAACACTTTTTACATGCTCTGCACTGTTGCTTCACCCCCAAGAGAAATTACTAAAAAAATTGGTGTAGGGATAAAATTGACTTCAGTGTATTGGTAGTGAATAAACATGTCCGCTTTTACTCTTTAGAAAACCTAGGATGCACAACA
The DNA here is from genome assembly GCF_046629955.1 of Centroberyx affinis. Lineage (NCBI taxonomy): Eukaryota > Metazoa > Chordata > Actinopteri > Beryciformes > Berycidae > Centroberyx > Centroberyx affinis. The sequence continues at coordinate 574,188 of NW_027278950.1, read as the reverse complement.
CTATGCTCCACTGCACCTTTGGGCTGAAACCTTGTCTATTGTATATATTTTTGAATAAAGGTGCAGTGGAGCATAGTGTTGTCCTACATTTTCTCGCCTCAAATTTTCTCTTCATTGTTCACTTTTTTGGACCCAGCACCTGAAAACGGGATGATTCCCACCATGCGATGGCGCTCAGTTAACGGCTGCCATCGTCCCACTCACCACTATGTCCCCGCCGCGAACGAACTGCAGGCGCGGCTGGAAGATGGTGATGTCCAGGATGTAGATGAGGTCACACAGGTAGTCAGTGAGCAGCCAGTAGTAAATATTGTCTGGCGTCTGGTAGGGGAAGGCCCAGCGCACCGGGATGAACCACACATTCCAGTTCCACGCCAGAGTGACAAAAAACATCCACAGCACGTACATTAGGTCTGGGGAGGGAGGGAGAGATGGATGGAAGGGAAAGGAGAGATGTTACCAGAGGTGTGGAGGGAAGGAGAGACAGAGACGGTAACTACTAAAACTGCAGGATTCAGGATCAGAATCAGCCACACATTGCAGAGAGTTCAACCCATTCTGGTGAACATGACATCAAAAGAGGAAAGAAGGAATAAGATGGAAAGCGAATGTAAGGTTGAATAGAGAGTGGCAGGAAGAAGGGAAAAAATAAATCAGCAGAGTTGGGGATGTAATTTATTCCAGTCCTCAAGCCTATGGCTAACAATGTTTAGTCTGGGCTGATGCAAAATTCTCAACAGGTGGAATTTGGTTGGGTGCAAAGGCAGAAAGCATGGGGATAGCATGAATATCACAGTAAGGGAAGCAGAGAAAAAGGATAGTGCAGTAGGTTCTCCTTTATCCAAACCTCACATCCCTAATCCATCAATCTATTGAATGGGCATAAATGCAGTTGATTGTGTGTGGTCTTAGTGTTTAATTTCCTTATTGAAAAGCTTCTCAAGTTTCTCAACCCAAAATTGAGTCCCATCCCAGGCAAACCACAATAGTTAGGGAAATATTGTGTTATTTCATAAATTGGGTTGGGACTGGCTGAAAACTATAAAAAACAATTGGGAACTGCCAGAAGAGACTGTAGGCCATATATTATTTCAAACAGGCCTTTACCTGAAATTCCTTTTTTTTTCTCTATACTTTCTGAAATGGCATCCATTTCTGGGCGGTTTGGATAAACAAGGTTCTACTGTGCAGTATGACAGGCAGCAGTGGAGGTGGAGTAGGCGGGCTGGGTTCTCACTGGTGAAAGGGTCGATGCTGGCGGGGAAGCGGTAGTGCATACAGGCTCGTATCCACCGAGGGGTTTTCACCTTGCAGCAGCGGCTCGGCTGCTCCTCCTCCGCCTCCCTCTCCCCTCCTGCTGCTCCTCCTGACGGGCCGGCTTGCTCCTCCCGCTCACCCTCCTTCGCCTGCGGGGTTGCAGGAGCAGGAGGCGGGGCTGAGGCCTGAGGAGGAGCTGGGGAGAGGTGAGAGGGCAGGGGTTAAAGGTCAGAACAGGTGAGAGAGAGATCATAAACACACAGGTCCAGATTCACTAAAGGTTTGCACGCTAGATCTCTAAAATGACCAAATCTGAATGTCATACCGCTCACTAACCATGCACAAAGAATGGAAAGCTGCCTAATAGCACTGGTCAAAAAAAGATTAAAGCCTCTTTGCACCTGACATGGCTATACAAATGTAAATTATATGTAAATCTCATTATTTGGCCACATAATTGTTAACACCAACTCCCAAATTACTGTAGCACATAGATCCTTTGAAAGACTGCACAAAGACTTAGACCATTCAGAATGGCTGCCGTCATTACTGTAAGACGTCAGCTGAGGGTTTACCATCCCAGAATCTCAGATCAGACCAGATCAGAGAGTGCTCCAATTATAAAAGGGCACAAGGGTTTAAGCCTTAGTAGATTAGTTTTATAGCTGAGGTATGCAATTTGCACCTGCAGCTGGCAATATAGGGGGCTATTTGCTTAGGCAGCGTTGTGACAGTGTTTTGAGGGCTTGTTTGCGCCACAACTGGATTTGCATACAGTTCTTAGTGAATAAGATGAAAACTCTCAGCTCTTAAGTAAATGAGGTGCAATAAATGGCACAGCCTTAGTGAATGTGGACCACAGTTTGGACTCCAGGTACAAAGCAGTGATTGAAATCATCTGCCCTATGCTTTAAATGCAAATGGGGAACTTTGCTAGTACAAGGATTGTGCTAAGGTTCATACTCACCTAAGGTTCTCTAATAGGAACTGCAATAGCGCCCAATTCTGAAGGAATGGGGAACTACACAAATGCTGATAGCCAACACTTCTTGTATAGGTTAGAATGGGGACTGGTGGGACAACTTCAGGGCCGAAGCGGGAGAGGTGGCAAACAGGGACGGAAGCTACTGCTGCTTCTACTCACCTGTGTGTGACTGTGAGTGGGCAGATTCAGGTATGGATGTGGCTTTTTTGTGTGTGTAGGACAGTCCAGGATGTTGGCGTGACTTTAATGAGTGGGCAGTTCCAGTTGTAGCGGGCTGGGTGTGGCTGAGTGTTTTATCCTGGAAATAAAATATACTGTAACCCCTGGCAACAGCTGCTATTGGCCAACGGTGCTATCTACTACTATTCCATTGTTTCTGCTAGTGTGCTAGGTTTCGTATGTCACTCTTAGCAGTGATAACCAGCTCAGAGAGAGAGAGAGAGAGTGAGAGAGAGACAGACTCTTACTCACAGGCGGCAACACTGTCTTCATCCGAGCTGTCAGGGTCTATGAGTTTCTCCTTGGCCTTCTCCGTCCGCTCCTTGAACATCTTGACCAGCTCCTGAAGACGCTCGTTGACCACTGTGCTGGTCTGACTGGCCGAAGACGCTGGACGCTCTTTCAGACTTGGGAACAAAGTCAGAAATAATATTAGATGATGTTGAAATGATTTGATCTGTTTATCACATCTGTTATCTGTTTAAAACTCCAAAAGTTTTCCATATTTGTTGGTTTGTTTGTTGTGTGTGTGTGTGTGTGTGTGTGTGTGCCTGTGTGTGTGTGTGTGTGTGTGTGTGTGCACTGTGCTCACACGTCATCTGTGCTGTAGAGGCTGGACTGGCTGGGCCAGGCTCTGACGGGTATGCCTCCTTCATCATCATCATCCTCGCTCTGAGAATGCAGCCTCTTACTGTGAAGGTGAAGGACACACAGCAATGTCATTAGGTCAACTGACAGCGCTGCATTGCTCAGATTGTGGTGTCTTTGGAGTCTTTGCTTGGGTATTAGATGCCACAGTGTATCTTGCCTTCGAATGGAACGAGGCTCCTGCTTTCTGTCACATTGACAATACAACAGCTGGTGTAAAACAGACACTAGTGAAAACTAACTCAGTTTTTTCTATTCTATTCTATTATTTGGAGTAATGAGAAAACTGTTTTTTGAAGTTTTCTAACAATGATGAAAGCTACACCCTGCCACCTACTTTCATGCTCTCTCAGATCATTCCCTGTATATTTATGACTGGCAAAAATGCAGATGGATGATGGAGATGCAGTTGACACAGTTCAAGTGTGAGATTGTGGGGCGATTGTGTCATAGATTGACAACGGATACAGTGGTTGAATCCCAAATGAGACAACACTTGAAACGATAATTTAATGAGTGAGTGAAGACTTGACAATGCAGATGCTTGTATTGATGGATAAGATTGGGTAGCACACTGTATGTATGGATGGATACTGGATGAGATTCATTTAGTACTGGGTGAATATCTTACATCTTTGTCCAGATAGTCCTACGATTCCTTCCACTACTGACGTGGATGGTCAGGCCAGCATTTGAAGTGTGTGTGTGTGTGTGTGAGAGAGAGAGAGAGAGAGAGAGAGAGAGAGAGAGACAGAGAGAGAGAGAGAGAGAGAGAGAGTTTGTGTGGTGTGTGTGTCAGAACACACACACCAGCACTGGAGGTGTTCTACCTGTAGAACACCTCCAGTGTTCTACAGGTAGGTGACACAGTGACAATGCAAGTGCAAGATCATCACATATCTGTTTATTGACATTTACTATATTAGACTAACATCCATATAGTAGTCAAAAGCACATAAATCAGTGAGAGCCATGCAAAAGCTGACAGTAGCAGCACATAGGTACAGTGCACAATACAACAGAAGAACACACAACACAGAACAACACAAAGTAAGAAACACTCGACGACACGATTCATGCATACATACCAATGGGACAAACTGTCTGTGTTCTGCAGAAACCCCATCTCTTTTTTTTCTCTCCTTTTTTTGTAATTTAAATTGACAGCTGTCATTGTCTCCTATGTGTGGAAATTGTTTCATGACCCTGGGACCAAGTCACACCATTGATAGTTCCATGCAAATGTCAAAATTGCACTGGTGCCAAAGGAAAAACTCCTTGTAAGGTGGACTTTTGGCTTATATAAGATTTCTGCAGGACACTGGAAAACAATGATGCTTCTGGGAAACCAAACTCTGGACATTAGAACAATGCACAAAAGATGGCAAGGAGTGTACAGCAACAAGATGGACAGTAGAGGGCAGTAGAGGCCATGTTCAAACCACTATACAGAGGGAAAACATTTGAAGCGCTCCAAAATGATAAAAACACAAAAATGTTATCATATATCCATGACTTAGTATGTCAAAAACACAATTCTGTCATTGAATTTGTAAGTATTTTATAAACAAATGTCTTACAATTGCTAATAACCAAAATGATATCCAATAAGAGTTTTCTTCAATCATTTTGTAAGGGTATTTTTTTTTCACATGGTGGATTTTATCTTTTGGATGGAAACGCTTCACTTTCAAACAGAGAAGCTATCACTTCAGTACAACCAAAATATAATATCCCAGTGACGCTACTTTCAATTCTCTTGTGGAATACTTTGGTAAGAATGCATATAAGATATGCATATCTACAGAGAGTCATTGGGGGAAAAGGGTAATTATTGTTGAAAGAAAATGAAAAGCATACAGTACACTGGACACAACTATAACTCTAATATCCATGCACTATCCTTACTCTTTATCTTTACTGTAGATGCAAAGCATGGGGGGAAAGAAAACAATCACACATATATTAGAGGATAAACTGGAATTTGTAATCGCTGATGCAAATTTTTCTGTATGATACCCATTTTACACTTTCAAATCGTTTATTCACAGTGACTATGGTCCAAAACCTATGAAAAAAAACCTCACAATTCAACATAAACTATCCTATTTACAAAGCAACAAATAGTGTTGCATGTGACAGCAGGTAGATTCCCAAAATTGCCGTGTTTCCACACTATACAGCATAATCCTGTTTGTTATTACAAATTGTGAACAAATTAGATATGAAGAATACGTGAATGAGTTATAAAATAAGTCTTAGCTGGTTATATAAACAAGTCTCCAACTGTTAATGGACTTAGAGTCACTATCTCTCACCTCTGACGACCTCCTTGAGGGGTCACCGGGACAGTGAGGGTCTGTTGTTTGGGGTCCTGAGGGGTGAGGATTTGGGGGATGCTACTCTGATCCACCCCTCCTCCTCCTCCTTCTCCTCCTCCTTCACATCCTCCTCCTCCTTCACCTCCTCCTGCTCCTCCTCCACCTCCTTTCTCGTGGTCTGAGTCGACATCCTCTACGTTGACAGCAGGACGAAGGCTGAGTCTGGAGCTCTCTGTTGGGTTGTTAGATGCAATATGTTTGTCGTCCTTCAGTGTGGCACAAAAATCAAGTTAAATGCATTAGCATTGGGACAGTGAAAAGATGAAAGACTGTCAGGTTTGAATATTCCTTATAAGTGTCCAAATGAATCTTTGTTTGAAACAATGGCAACTATAACTTACTGTCCCGATACTTAGGCTTTTTTTTTAGCTTTACACGACAAATCACACACCACAAAAATGAACACTATATCTCCATCACACACATGATACAAATGCAAGATAAGCTCATTGTTCATTACCAGTGCACACTGAGGAGAAACACCAGAGACTAACACAGAATGACAAACACAGACAACCACAGTGCGCACAGGTAAAAAGCTTAGAAATAGATTTTGAGGTAAGATAATTATCGATTTAAATGAACTTGCAACAACACGACATGATAACACATGCTTGCTGCATGTACAGTACTGTGATACATACTGTGGCAATGCAGCATAGCAGGACACTAATGCAAGCACAGGGAGGACAGGGGAGGACAGGACAGGGCAGGGCGGGGTGGGAGCAGATTTACCTGGACCTAAAGTGGGCTAATGTGAGAGGATCGAATTCAGAACTAGGCCATGCGTATGGGTGCGCTGGCAGTTGAGTGGACTAGCTTACTCATGTGGCAAACCAATCTGGCTCATGCAACACTGCCACACCTCTTTGGTGTACTGTTATACTGTTTATCACAGGATGTATCCCTTCACAATCAGTTTAAAAAAGTTTTATCTGTTCTGATAAAACGTTTTTTTTTTTTTTAGATCTGTAGTAAAAATGTGTGTGGAACTATTCTTAAAAGTGTTTATTTCTGGTCCAGTTAATGCAATAGTCAGAATGAAAGACAGCTGTTGTGTCTTGTGGCGGTGGATGTTTCTCCGTTTCTGTTCGTTCTCGATAGAGGATCAAATGAGAGAGCTGCCATGCCTCGCTTATCTGAGGCATGGCAGCTCTCTCATTTGATCCTCTATCGAGAACGAACAGAAACGGAGAAACATCCACCGCCACAAGACACAACAGCTGTCTTTCATTCTGAATACTTGCATACTGCTGAACATGCTGTCTGAGCTCAGCTGTTTTTATTTTCTGCATGCTAATTTATGATTATATGATCATTTTTGCCAAATTATGTTGCAATCAGTTGTTGATTTAATTTTGGAGTTAATTCATCATATTGATTCCACATCTTGTTAGACAACAGTGAGTGTCCTTGGATTGAGGCCATTAGGGCTGAGCTCACCTATGTGCAGTGTATGCAGTATGTTTTCACCTGCGGGTCTTAATGCTGAAATGTCTGGATCATCTTCAATGTAGAACGCCGGGTTAGAGAGACCCGACAGCCTGCTGAGCTGTTTGGACGGGGGGCTGACGATGGGTGGCAGGCGGGGGTAGGAGGGCACGTTGGGCAGCTCTAGGGTGCTGCCGTTGGGGGAGGAGGGAGACGGGGAGCGGGACCGGAGGTGAGGGTGGTGCGGAGCAGGGAGAGGGGAGTGTCGGACGAGCCGGCTGAGTTCTAAGTCTTGCTGATTCTTGTCGTGATTCTGTTTTTGCTGCTGTTGCTGTTGCTGTTGTTGTTTCTTAGGCATCATGAGGCATGAGGCTGTTGAGGCGCTGCTGGACGTTGAGGTAGTACTGCTGCGTTCGGCTGGGGATCTGGGAGAGCTTCTGCGGGATGGTGGACAGGGTCTGGGACAGGTTGGACACCTGAGGCGGCACGGAGAGGCCCAGGAACTGGCCGCTCGAGCCCTCGGAGCCGCGGGGAAACAGCTCGGTCAGCGTCTGGGCAATGTTCCGGGGGACCTGCGTGAGCCGGATCTGGGAGAGCTCTTGGCGCAGTTCGGGGGGTAGGGAGGGCAAGTGCTTGGTAACGTCTGAGAGCTGGGTGGGTAGCTTGGGCATGGGGGGTATTTTGGGAGGGGAGATGCCGTTCTCTTTGAAGAACGCGTTGAGGTTGCCGAAGCACTCGGAGACGTGGGGGATGCGCATCAGGCAGCTCTTAAACGCATCGCAGCTGGCTGGGGCTAGGGAGGAGACAGGCGGAGAGTCAGTCAGGTGGAAAGAATCTGTCAGGCTAGGTGGGAGACGAGTGCAGCAGACAGTCGAACAGGCAGGTAGTCAGTCAGAAAGATTGCCAATTATCATGGCCTTCAGTCAGGTTGACTTGGCTAGATTTTAGTGACAATTGGAGGCCATCAGACAGGCACTCCACCAGAATACAATGATAAACTGGAATATAATAGTGATTGTCTGGATGTAGGCAAGCAGGAAGAAAGACAATCAATTAGGCAGCCAGTCAGTTTGACACAACGCAACCAGTCAGTCAGGCAGACAGGAACGAAACTGCTTATTAGCCAATATGAACGCTCTACCTTGGGTCATTGATAGAAGCAGAGAAAGATTTTCATTAGGAAGAAAGAAAAGAATACATAAAAAGAATAGTACATACCACCACTGCCCTCCCCAGCAGCTTCCTCCTCCTACAAAGAACACAAAAGTATGTGAGTGAATGGCAGGGGAATAATGGGTCTAACTGAGCATCATGAAAATGAATTATCAGTTGGAACATAGATGTGACATAACTGGATTGGTAGAAATTATTGTTTCTCAAAATGGGTCTCAGGTGTGTGTATGGTGGGACCTCCACCTAACAAAATGAGTATCTTTCATGAGCCTGGGGCTAGGAGCTAAAGACTAAACTTCTCCTTTGGGTCATGTAAGAATCATAAGCATTAATCATATGATGAAATGGTTTAATGTTTCGCTATGAGTATGAGTGCAATTGAACTAGATCTAGGAAGGAAGGGGGGACTGAGAGCACATTACTTTTTCACCAGCTGTGTCAGCGTTGGTGCCTTGGCTTCCTTCCTCTGCTTTCTGCGGCTGCTGGGTCACAGGTTCAGCTTCTGAAGCGGATTCTTCAGTCTTGGCTTCTAGTTGTGGTTCAGGGTCTGGTTCAGAGGCTTTAGTTTCAGAGACTTCAGCTGGTTCAGGATTTGGAGGTGGAGAAGGGGAGGTTTTCTGTGGCTCTGCTTGCTCCTCTGGCTCTGGATTTTTTAAATGTTAGAGTTTGAGAGATATATATATTAGAATACTGTACAGCTGTAGAGAGTGATCCTTGATTTTCTTCACAACCCAAATTGAATGAAGGGTCAAAGAAATGCTTTGGAAATAGCCGCCAAATCAACACGCAAGGCTGTGTGACCAGTATCCTGTTGGCCATAATACAGTCCATCATGTTTTGGTTCCTTCCTTATGAAAAAGTTATCCAATAATACATTTTAGAGGGATACTACTATACAAATATTGCAGAAAAATGGTAAGTCCCTATAGGAACACATATTATAGGAATGTTACTATATAGGAATATTATACCATGAGAGATAAAGCATACTGCAAAGAACAATAACATCACTATAAACTCAGACACATTCTAAATCCCTATAGAAATATTAGGATTATGGCCTACTATGCTATCTGCATTGATTTATCACTTGTCAGCCACAATGGATTTTGTTAATATTGCCTATTCAAAAAAAGAAAAAGAAAAATACAAGATGGCAGAGCCTGCTGCTGTCTACCTGGTTCCTTGGTGGAGGGTTCTTCAGTCTCCACAGGTTCAGATAGAGCGACGCTCTCCTCTACTTCGGCGGCCTCTTCCTCCTCCTCCTCCTCCTGCTCCTCCTCAACACGGCCCTCTTCCTTCCTACAGGACAGGATAGGGGACAAAACAGACTCAGGCTCAGGATCAGGCTGGCTGGCAGAGTGTAGGGCCTCACATGTGGCCCACCGGTCAGCAGGCGCACAACTTGGTCCACTAGAAGACAGTGGGATGGAGATAAAATGGTGCTACAGGTAGGTTGGATGTCTTACGCACTCTTAAGAAGGATGTGTCATATTTAGCACATCTGTGTGTCTACATTGGGATAGCACACATTTGTATTACTTTTCAACACAACATAGGCTATTGGCATTTCCGCATGTTATTAACATACTTTGTAACAGCAATGTGTGATGTCCCATTGTAAACACACAGATATGCTAACTGACACATCCTTTTTGAGGTTGCACATGCCGTATGTAAAGAATGGTGGAAAAAGTCTTAATTGAATGACAGCCTACAAACTGGGAAAATTCAAACACAAAACACATTTCTTCTACAAATGGTGTTTCTACCAGACTCAACTAAATTATCACACATTTGACTGTTAGTTGATTCTGGAAAAAGTAACGTTACAATCATTAACTTCACTCATTGTTAGCTAGCTTCAGCTACCACCTGTAACAGCCAAGCTCATCAAGCTAGTCTTTACAATAGGATAGGAATAAAGTTAGATAATAGGCCAAACATGCCTCGCTTATATAATTTTTATACTCTTCTGACCTATAAAAGGTTACTCTGTTATCTAACCACGACCAGTACGAGCGTTATCACAGGATACTCACTTTCACTGTCAATAATTTCGAGCGCATTCGTTAATAATCCTGATAAAAAATGTCCACAAACGTCCCGGAATCGGATGTGAGATGAAATCGGTAGCGGGGTCGGAGAAACGCGATCAGGAAATGCAAAGTTTTAAGAAAACAGCGGAAAGAGTCGATCACATCTCCGTCCATCATTTTCCCCCTGCGTCTCGAGACGTGAAACAGCAGCAGGCGCGCTCGGTTACCAGGGGAACCGTTGAGAAGGGGGGGGGGTCGGCTGTTGCCAAGGGAAGCTGTGGTTGCTATGGCGCGACAGAATGATGCTGAGGCGCCGCGCGGCAGAGATCACATAACGAGAACTCTCGGGATTTGAAGCAAGACCTGACTTGCAGACAAATTATAGATTGTGCCAGATGAGCATTAACATGAAAGGAGACTAACATATTCACACATGACTAGTAATGAAACAGGAAATGGGTTTTAAAAAAGAGATTTTAAAAGATGATCAATGCACTGTAAAGACGTTTAAAGTCAGGCTTTGAGGGTTGTTTCAGAGGCCTTCCTTGGAGAATAATAATATGATGATATATTATTATTATATATTATAATATTATTATAATCTTATAATTACACAATGTAATAATAATAATAATAGGCCTAACAAATTTTATTTGTAAAGCACTTTTTAAAACAAATATTACAAATGTTTTACAACATGAAAAAATGCAGTCATAAAGTACAAACTACAAGTCACCAGAGATTAAAAAGGCCCAGGCTCCAGACTCCGATGGAACAAGCCCAGACACCTTTTGTCTAGCCTGGACTTTAGAACGGAGCGTCCCTGAGGATCTGAGGCTGCAGCTTAGGCTAATAAATAATTAAAAGATCTGCAGATATTTAGCTGAGGACCAAACCAAGCAGTGGCTTAAAAGTTAACAGTAAAATCTTAAAATTAATACTAAAAGGCAACCAGTGTAGGGAGGCTAAAATAGCCGTGATATGACTCCTACTCCGCTGCATTTTGCACACGTTGCAAGCGTTTGAGAGAATTCTGGCTGATACCAGAGTAGAGAGAGATACAGTAATCTAAACAAGAAGAAACTAAGGCATGGATATCCTTCTCAAGGTTAGCAAATGATAAAAAAAAAGAAAAAAATTGAAGGAAGCAATCCTAAACCACTCTCTTAACTTCATCATCGAAGGAGATCAGAATCAAATGTTATGTCCAGATTTCTAGCACCAGGCTTTAGGTAGATAACTGAACATAGAGGAACATAGATTTGGATGTCATCTGCTTAACAATGTAAAGAAATGTTATGTTTTCGAATAATATGACCCAGGGGAAGCATATAAAACGAAAATAGCAAGGGGCCAAGGATTGAACCCTGGGGGACACCAGACAACAGATGAACAGAGGAGGATGAGGCATTCCCTACCACACCAGAGAAAGTTCTATTAGCCAAGAATGGAACCATTTAAGAGCTTTTTACGGTATTCAAGTAAAATGGTATGGTCAGTAGAGTCAACAGATGCACTACAATTTAAAACAATTAAAACAGAGCATCACAACTATATAAACAGAAGGGATTTCAAGGAAGGTGAGGAGCCTCTCTGTTTATGTGTTCTTACTCTGTGGTTTTACTGTGCTCCATCTCGCTCTCCTCATCTCGTAGCACCTGCAACCTGGTCATGGTGAACACATAATGTGACACATCACTTAACAGGGATGTGCATGTGCCAAAAACACACACACACACACACACACACACACACACACACACACACATGCACTCACCCGCTCGTGCTAATTCTTTGTCACATGCACTTTCTCACACACAAGCTCTTACTCTGTGTCAGGCTCGTCCAGCAGTTCCTGACTCCCCAGTGAGAGTTTAATGGACTGGCCCTCAGCCGCCATCTGCCTGATGGCTGTCTCAGCCGTCTGCCTGGCCACCTCCTCTGCCATACGCGCCATCTCTGTGCGCTCCTGCAGGAGGCTGAAGAGAGAGGGCACACTGATGTGACTCGACTACAATGAAATACGTGGAAATATATTACTTCATATAGAACGTAGAGTGCATTATATGAGCTGTGAGTTCAAAGATCTTAGATGGGCCAACAGAGAAAGGCATGACTCTCAAACAGTGGTCATAAAGGCTTGTATAATGTATGTTGTGATCTGATGTAGTGCATTTTGAGCTGAGACTAAGGCAAACACTCGAGGACTGCAGCTCCAACCACCTGCGCCTGTTCATCCTCCCTTACCGTTCCTCCATGGTAGCTAAGGCCACACCTTCGGCCTCCTTCTTGATGCTGTCAATAAACGGCGTCCAGCGGCCCGTCTGGGTCTCAGCATCTTCTTGAGATGTTTTCTCCACACTCCCCGATGCCTCCGGTTCCGGTTGCGGTGCCTCTTCTGGTTTGGCATCAGTAGATGTCGCCGGCACTGAATTGGATTCCGTCTCAATAGCAGCTTCCTGCTGCTGTTGAGCCAATGGTGCGGAAGATGCCGTGGCTGCTGAAGCTTTGGACTGGTCCTCATGCTTCAGCTGCCCCTCGTTGTCGGACTCCACGTCCTCTAGTACCATGTCAGGTTTGAGATTGGCTGAAGCAGTGAGAAGGTGACATGGGTCATTTTGTACAGGCTTAAAAGAATGAACAATGTAGTGGAAGTGGACTTTTTTTATTTTTTATTGTATTTAATTGACATGGTTCTTAATCTGAACATATCGGTGGATCTGTTTTTATCTGGACACACATCACATACTGGATTTGTGCTTATGTGGGAGAGCATAAATCTACCTGTCTGTCACTGGAGATATTGTGACTTACAGGGTCTCAGGCAGGGCTTGTCTGGTTATAATATATGAGTTTGGCGGAGTACTGCTAGTGATTCAAGTTTCTACATATCACTGGTAGGTGATTTTGAATTACATGGAGAGTTTTAGAGAGCTTGAAAGATAGGCTTATCTTGTCTTTCAACAAAACCTTCTAGATTTACTTCAGCTTGAGGCTATGAGAATTTAGATGGGTGGAGAAAGGAGTGACAGGTATGGGGGAAGTGTGTGTGTGTGTGGGGGACTTTGGCCATTCAATGTATGCATAAGTCAAGTTATTATTAAAACAACCACATCAAATATTTCACATTGAATCTTTATTCTTAATGCAATATCCTTACACTGTGTTATTATCCCGTCAACTTCTCTCAGCTAGACAGTCATCATGTTTTCAATGTGAGCAAACATGGTTCTTTCAAATCAAGTCAGATGAGATGTACAGAACGACACCAAGAAACAACATCACACACCTAGGCCACATTTCACAGTTCAAGGCCATGGAAATAGATCAAGTGGATCAAAGCAGGTCTATATGTAGTCACCTATTTTAATGTTGTGTAGTTTATGATATAACACAGTCTAGACTCAATCTGAAATTTCTTTCAGCACATTAATTACAAGTGATAAATTCTTAAAGAGTAGGATTTATAGATAAATACATAAATATAAACTTAAAAATAAACTTTTATAACATTCTCATCCAATCAGTAATTAGAAATAGAGATCTGGTTTATACCTGATTGTTTACTAATAACACAATCATAAACATAGCTGCCATTTTGCCCAAATGAAAATTGTATATCATCCAATGTTGTTAATTTTCTGGGCAGGGCCACCCTTGTGTTTACATTTGGAATAAGTAGCCTACAGGACCTTTTAATCTCTTATTGTTCTATTTTTGTATATGAAAATGGCAACATGAATACATACATACATTGATGTACATTTAAATCATGTAATTAGTATTCTAACAAAAAAAATATATTGTCCCAGCAACCCTTTGTCCAGGATCCCTATCTAATGTTATTTTCAAATTAATGTCTAAATGTTTCTGTATTTAACCAAAAATGTGCAAATTCACAAAGATATACAGTAATAAATACAAACAACACACATTTAGTTAAGCTAAAAAAATATTTAACCATACATAATCTGATAATACATTCATACGCAACTGTATTGAGTACAGTAAGGTGAGTTGAATATATCCCTATATTCATGTAATGTTTCACAGCTGCCTGGATGCTGCACTGAGCTGCACATTGTATCTGTAGCTCTACCAATAGTATGTGTATTGGTATCTGTCTGTCTGTCTGGCTGTCTGTCTGTGTGTCTGTCTGTCTGTGTGTGTGTGAATCAGAGCGTCTCCCAGTCGTCTCCTCCTGCTGTTTAAGGGGCTCTCAGCGCCTTCCCCCCTGAAACAGAAGGAGAAGAGGGACTGAGTTAGGCTCCCACCGTCTGGCTCAAACCGCAAACCTTCCAAAAAAACTAGGGGGGAAAAACAAGAGGCTGCTTCAATAAAAAAGATACAATATTCTCCATGAGCCAGATAGTAACAGATCCATTTGAGTTACTCCAAAAGGAGGAAAGGCCGGCACATTCCACTAGTAAAAGCTTTGATGAAGGCTTCTGAGCAAAAGCACTGTGGCATCTCATTGAGCCAAAATAAATGAAAGTGCAAAATCATCCTGTTTTTTTTTGCATTTATTGGTGGAATAAGGAGCCTTTATATTTTTTTGATAACTTGACCTTGATTCAACCTGATTCAAGGCCTGACTTGAATTGAAAGCACCCCAAGCAGATAAAGAGATGTTTGTGGAACACTTTGTGGAAAATAATTGATGTGATATAGATCCACTTATTTGAACTGTGAATTGTGGCACTACAGCACAGTGGTAGCTCTTGCTGCATTAGTACTGCAGGATTGTCCAAAGAAAATCGCAAACAGTGGGTTTTGTATGATAGCTGGATCTGAGAGGGCGACAAAACATAAATGCAAGCATGTGAATAAAGCTTTAAACTCACCTTTCTTTAGAACGTCAGCTGCACCCTGAGAGCACAAAGAAAAAACAGCAAGTGGTATAAGAGGAATTGCTTTCAATACAATCTCATACAACCCAAAGCATGCTTTCATAAGAAAAATAATGACAGTCAAAAAAATCAAAAGAGATGGATGGGAAGGAGGAGAGAGAGGAGGCTGAACAACAGGATGAAAGATAGACAGGTGAAAGCGAAGAAGAGGAAAAGGAAGAGGAGCAGCAGCCGTAAATGGTTTATTATTCAAAATGACCACTGAATTCGTAACACTATGGAGCTGACTTGAGAGCACTGGTTGGCCCCAAAGCTTACCGCAGCATCATCCTTGGGTGCGGTGACAGGCTGAGGCATCCTGAGGCCCAGTCCTGACACGAACCAGCCAACCACACTGTGGAGAGACGGAGAAGTGATTTATATACATTACACACTGTACAGAGCCATGCCTGACACATGATATATGAGATGTTCTTTTGCAACATCCTTGTCCTCAGAATTATGAAGGTGATTTCAAGCAAAACATCAGTAAATCTGACTCTGAAGCTTCATGTGTCACTGTTGGCCAAGGAAAGCCTAGTCTCGGGTTTCGCACACCATCAGAATCACTCACTCACAATCAATCACTGTTTCATGTCTAGCACATTCTCACCAGAGAAATATTATGTTGGAGCATGTTTTGAGCCTGGGCCCTGAGGAAGCAACTCAACTTTTCATTTGGGTGCCAAGCTAAAACTTGGTCACCTAACCTAGCCTGCTGTTTCCACAAAAACAATGTACTACTTTCCCCACGGGGATCATTAAAGTTTCATCTTTCATCTTGAAAAGTGCTAGGGGAAAGAGAGTCACTCCCGCTCGTTAAAAAGGGCAGAGAGGGGTCAAAACCAAACGCACCCTGCGGCCTTGCCATCAGCATCCAGTGAGATCCCACTGAGAGATTCAGGAGGTGGAGACAGAGCTGAGGGGCAGAGAGAAAGAGAAACACAGCTTAGTGTGTGATTGATAATTGCTGTGTCAGTGTGTATGCATGTGAAGCAGATATGCTGTGCATGTGTAAGCGTGTATGACAGACATACAGAACATCTAGCACTCAGCTCAAGTCAAATCTGTCCCTGGGTTAATTGAAATTTTTAGGCTTATAAGGTTTCAGGCGAGGTGACTCTGCTACATGTTGTGTGCATGTGAATGGGCACATCGGTCTGTGTGTGTGTGTGTGTGTGTGTGTGTGTGTGTGTGTGGTTGTAGCTTACTTTTGTCCAGAGAGGAACGGTTGGACCTGACTGATGGTTCTAGGGGTACGGCACCAGGGGGCAGCATAACCGGCTGAGGAATCGCCTGCTTTAACCAGTTCACCATTCTACAGCAGAGAGAGAGAGAGAGAGAGAGACGTCAGTCCCATACAGGCCTATGGTGTGTTTGACTATCTGTATTTATGTGTGTGTGTGTGTGTGTGTGTTCATTGTAACTCAATAGGTAGAGCAAGGTACGAACACTGTCTGATATACCCTCATATGGCACTTTGGATAAAGGTGTTCCTAAGCAGGTGTGTGTGTGATCTATACTTGTGTGTGTGTGTGTGTGGTTTATCCTTACTTGGGAGGGAAGTGCGGGGTCAGGTTCTCCACGTCCGACCCCTCGTCCTCCGACACCATCTCCACCACCGGGATGTGTGGGAGGGGATCATAGTCTGGACAGGCAGGGGATC
>NW_027278950.1:540000-552500 GCF_046629955.1 Centroberyx affinis | reverse complement strand
AGAAAATGTTCCACAGTCTTCAACATTGCAACTTTTGGGAACTTTTGGTTATCTGTGGAGAATCATAGCATTCATGGAAAATTCACATACGATTCTAAAAAGTGGTTTTGTACTGGGGGTTTGATCCCAGTGTGATTTCTGACACGCTGTCCCAAACAACAGAGATCAAAAGGGCCTGTTCCTGGCCTGATCTCTGGTTTGTAGCATTGGATTAAATAGTGGAGCTCTGCCCCCCACCTAATCTACAGACTACCCCTCTGTCTAAAACCTGGATTAGCTGCTAACACTTTGATTTGTCCTGAGCAGAATTGATCATTTTCAACAATTAAAACAAATAATCGATTTTATCAATCAGAGGAAGAATCCGCAGCATCTGTTGCTGATGTTCATAATTTGGGAAGGATTTAAATTCATTTAAGCCTCTATATATTTCTTGTCTATTTCCCTAAATTATCAAGGAACACTTACACATATTAACACCAACATTTCTCCTCTCAGAAACACCCTGTACTCCAAAAACAGCCACTTCAGCCTGTCTACTGTCTCAATACTAAGCCCGTTATCAGCACAACACCCAATACGGGACACACCTTACCCACTCTCATCATCAACATGCATAGTTCTGCAGTTCAACGTGTAACAGAATAACAGACTTGTTTTCCTTACCTGTGTGTTTACAGGTGGTTCTGCATGCCTGTGCCGTCTAGATCCAGAGTCCAGAGCGCAGCGCGGCCAGCACACTTCTGCTGGGATTTAGACGCTCGCCTGGGCTAACAGGATTAACCAGCAGCGCCTGAAGGACAGGGCACAATCCTGGATGGTCAGCCATCGCAGATTAGCGGGGAGAAACTCACCAGACATCATCCCTATAACCTACAAACTGTCACCCCACCAGGGAACACAGCTACAGCCAAGGGGTGATTCCCAACCTGCATAACCACAGATTTTAGAGATTTTATGATGGAAATTGCACATTGAACCTGGAGGAATGTACAGCCATTCAAACATGAGGGGTAATTGTGTTAGAAAGGGTTATTATCATCTTGATCCCAAACTAAACTTAGCTGTAGAAGTCCTATCCATCCTTCACCTTTTCATCTTTTACTAACGGTTGGTCTAGACATCAACTCTAATTCAGAAATAGAATAACCAGACTCAGCTACACTATTTACTATGGGGCCTCCTGGTGTCTTGGCAGGCTTAAGTACATACTGTGTATTTGTAATGTTATGTGTTTGCATCTGCCTCATGACCTTTGACCTCTGCTATCTTCTTGCTAAAAGAACATCTTTTTGTGTGACCTTACACTGTGCACTGTCTGATAAAGCAGAAATGGCATAAAACTATTTTTACCATCACAATCATGTTTTCACATAGCAAAACACACAATTACAGAAGTAGTATATTAAAAAAAACGATTTTGTATACATAGCGCACATGGTCTCTGGCGAATTGCACTGATTTTATAGAAATATAACTTTCCTCTAAGTTCAAACACACTAAGCAAAACTCCCTAGTTGAAATTATTTGAAATATTTAAAGAACTTGAGGAGAGTTGAGTTCAGTCAACAGCTTAGAGGCTGATCAAGCCCACAGGAAGAAACAATTGTGTGTGTGTGTGTGTGTGTGTGTGTGTGTCCGCCAGTCTCCTACGCTCTCCTCCACCTTGTCATCGGTGTCCCCTACCTATTATCTCCTATCCCATCCTCATTACAGTTTTATCCCCAGCAAGTGACGCAGGGCCTGTTGCTCACTGGCCGGTGCTGAGCTATATAAAGACACCTTTTCACTGTCGGGAGACAGAGAGGCAGGCAAAGCTTATTAATAAATGGACAGAAAAGGCTCTGATGTTTTTCTTTGTAGCACTAAGCAGACAAACTACACAAATTTGACTCCTCCTGCCATGAAAAGATCACATCTGTACCACAAATGGCTGAATTTTTGAACCCAACCCATCCCTCCGACATGGCCGGAGCCGATCAATCGCGAAGAGAGCAAAGCGAGAGGGAGGGTGAAGCAGGTGAGGAGAAAGAGAGATAGAGGTGGTTGAAGGGAGGGTGAACTAAGGAAAGAGGGATCAAGAGGAGGAGAGAAAGCATGGCATAATGTCAATAGGTGATTAGGATCCAGGACTGCTCTCATTAAAAGAATGAGTGTGAGAAACAGGACATGGCACATCCATGGGAGAGATAGAACTGAAAAATAGAGAGAGATGGAGAGATACAGATGCATTTTGTGACATGTATACCAGACAGTGAAGAAAAGCCCCTCTATCTCTCTCTTATGTTATTTTTCCCAGCATTTTGCTTTTACCTGATCCGTCCATGGATGCAGAAATCTTATTTTTTGGTTGCTTGTTATTTTTGGTGATCTAAATTAAATACTACTGCTGCTGCATGTGTTTTAAGTCACTAAGTCAGTGAGAGCATCCACCTGAAAGGTAAATTGTAAATGTGGGGATGGAATAAGCAGTCAGTAAGTCAGTCAGACAGGCAGAAAGTCAGTGAAACAGCCACACAGACAGCGAGAACGGCAACGAAATGGTGCTGATCAGGCAGCAGGCGCTGGGCAGATCCCATTATGAGCTCAGCAGGGGATAAGCTGCGAGAACAGGCCGATGACACAGACACTGGGCCCTATAGGCTGGAGAGTGGCAACACCACACTGGCCTCAATCCTAATTGAACAACTGGATAAGCCGGGAGACAGGGGCAGTTTGGGAAGAAGATAAGAGGGGAGGAGGCGGCTTTGAGGCTGCAAAGAGACGGCAGAGTCTCTGGTAATGCGTTTCAAGCAGGTGAGTCTGCAGATAACGACAGTGGGAGAGTGAGAGACTGCAGGTGAGTGTAAGCAATTACTGCTTCCAGTCAATTTAGAGGGGGAAATTAAAAAGGAAATAGCAGTTAAATTGTTTTTGTTAAATTTGATGACATTAACAATTCAGTGTAACAGAGAGTGGAAAGAATAAGAGAAAAGGGAGAGAAAGAGAGAAAAGGCAAGCTTAAGTGAAAGAAAGAAAGAAAGAAAGAAAGAAAGAAAGAAAGAAAGAAAGAAAGAGCAAGAGGAAGAGGAAGAGGAAGAAGAAAGAGGAAGAGAAGATGAAAGAGAAAGCGAGGGCGGAGGTAAAGCTGCAGTAGATGATCTGTGACAAGATAATCCTGATTACCTCTGACATTAAGACACTCACTCATTCTCTCACTCACTCACTCTCTCACTCACTCGCTCATTCTCACTCACTCGTTCTCTCACTCACTCACTCTCACTCACTCGCTCTCTCACTCACTCACTCATTCTCTCATTCGTTTTTGCACATAAGCTTTTACTTCCACATACACAAACAGACTCCTTTTTCTCATTTTCCTCTCAGCATTTTTTTCCGGCATGACAGTGCATTTAGTGCTGGAAATAATAAAAAATAGCAAAGGAGAAGATTTGGGAAAATTAGCAACAGGTTTCAACATTTTAGAGGCAATGATTCCCTCTGGTGGCCAAAAACAGAAGCAACATTTTGCACAGTAGGTTATAGGTGTACAGTTATAGTTACATACAGTTAGAGCTGAACAATTAATCAAAATTTTATCAAAATAGCAATATGGCCTACTGCAATTTTCAAATCGCAGGAGGTGCAATATTTGTTAAAGGTGAAATGCGCGTCAAAATACCATTTAAATTAAATATTGTCGTGCTGCAGAGATGTCCTGGCCTACACATCATATTCTACAGACATAAGAAAACATCTTTGTTTGGTACAGATCCCCGCAAAAATCACACCATAATCATTTAATGCGTTTTTCAATGAAAATGAGAATAATGATGTAAAAATTCATCATTCCCTCTAATATCGCAAATCATATCGCAATTGCAATATCAGTCAAAATAATTGCAATTAGATATTTTTTCAAAATCGTTCAGCCCTACATACAATAACATAAAGCTAATAACTTGCACAGTATAAAGTGTATGCAGAAGGAAGAACTACAGTGACAGAAAGTGTTGCTTTTACCTGTGTTTTATTGTGAACTTCTTTTAACATCCTCTATACCGGAGTGCACAGGCCTTACAGAACATGCCCTGCATGCATCAACATCTTAGTAATAATCTACTGCGATTCTAGCCAAAAACTAGAGAGCACAAACAGAAACAAAATGTACAAAACTACAAATGATAAGTATAATAAAAAAGGGAAGAAAAACTGTTTTTAAAAAACTTTCCCTCGCACTAGTTGTAGGAAAAAAAGGTCCCCCACACATTTGACATTCACAGACAAAAGGCACAATGAATCAGGTAATACTGACACAACATACTGTATGACATTAACAAGCCAAAACAGAATACAGGTACAAAGGAAAGGCTGCTGACACACAAACCTGAAGCAAAGGTAAAGATTATTCTAGCATGTGCTGCATAGTGGCTTTACGCAGAGAAAAAGTTCTGTTTCTCAGTCCGTTGTACATCGCACTTGGGGTGTTGAACATTTAGTTTAGCCTTTACATTTAGTCTGGCTACTAGATGTGTGAGTGTGTGTGAGTGTGTTTCTATGTTGTGTTTGAGATAGAGAGAGAGAGAGACATAGAGATTTGGCACAGTGAGGAACATACATAAGGACAGGATATAATGCATTTAGTCATGGGAGATTCAAAACCTTTACATGAGCTGCAAATAGCTTACAAACCAAAACATTTTACTGGCTCCTTAGCTACAATCTGTATCACATACTATAAATGCTTATGTGTATTTGAGCTCAATTTCCCAAATGAAGGTGAAGCAAATTCATACATATGGAAGGACAGACATGGGGAAAAGCAGTGAAACCCAGATAAAAGAGACAAGAAGACAGTACATGAGGAAAGGGAGAGAGCGGAAAAGTGGGAAGCAGAGAGAGAGATGGAGGAGGAAGGGAGGAGGGGTCCCACAGGAAGTCATCTCTAGCCAGCTCTCTCTCTCTCTCTCTCTCTCTCATGATGACAACAAACAGAGCAAAAACAAGACAAGTTTGAAAAAAGGAGGAACGGACTCTGCCGATCTAGGTCACTAGGCGCAACGCCAGCGCTGCCCCTCCCCGCCTCCCCTTTCTTTCCTCCCTCCCTCCTTTTCCAAAGACTGTAACTCATGCAAAGGAAATGCTGCCCCCCCTCCCCCCTACTCCCCTCTTGAATATTTGACTCCCTCTGTTTCATTCCTTCCCTCCTCATCCTGGCTGCAATCTCTCATCTTCCCTTACCTTATACTTTCTCTCTCCTTTCCCTTTCTCCCTCCTTCCCCCCCTCTCTCCCTCTCTTTCTCCCTTGCATTTTTCTCAACCCCCCCCCCCCCCCCCAATCCCCATGCCTGACACGACTAAATCAGCAACATGTGTGCGCTTAATGGAAACCAGACCCTGACCCATTCTTCTCTAGCCTGCAGGCTTCTCCCTCGCACACACTGCATCGGCTTCCACTGTATTTACTCCATTTAACTCTAAATGCAGCGTGAGCAAAAACAAAAAATAAAAAAAAGGAACAGAGAGAGAGAGAAACAGTCAGAAAAAGGTAGATAATGCTATTATGCTGCACACTGTTACATTCACAGGACGAGCTGAGGAGGAGGTGAGAAAGTACTCATTTTGAAATGACTGCAAGTCAAATTACAGAACATATATTTGGGAGCGCAACGTCTTAAAATCTACATCTGCTAATAAAAGGAACACTCAATTTCCCTCGTTAAATGTGAAAAATTGCCCGTCTTTCACTTTATCCCTGCCCCGGGACGGGTCACACATCAATATGTCTCCGCTGGGACCGTGTTTTTAGTGGATAGTGCAGTCTGAACAGTTATTGTGGTGGAGCTGGGTGGGAGGAGGGTACGTTGGTGCCTGTGTGTCTGTGTGCAAAATCTATGTGCCTTTGTTTGGGTAAGTGGTCTCGATGTGTGCGTGTGTGTGAGCATATGTGGAAATGCATGCACAAAGAAGAACAAAGAGTATGAAGCGTACTTATGGATTTGAGCTTATGTGATGTTTGTGCATATGATTGTGCGTGTGTGTGCGCGTGTGTGTGTGTGTGAGAGAGAGAAGACACCAGTGGGAGATGGTGGTGAAGAACACACACAGCTGTCTCACATTCCTGTGATGGTTGGAGGACGAGCTTCCCCACCAGTGTCTGTGTGTTTATATGGTAAATCACAGAGAGTTCTGCTTTGCACACACATATATCTGTATGCATGCACACGCACACACATACACACACACACACACACACACACACACACACACACACACATACACACACAGAGTGAAGTAACCTCAGCAAAACAAGGACAACAATCAACAACAGAATAAGGAACATAAAAAAGTGCAAATGATCTGTTACAAACAGAAAGAAAAATGTCAAGATTGGTTGAAGCACCATAGTCAAATCATAGGGAAGATTTTAATGTATGTGTGTGTGTGAATGAAATGTTAAGCACACATATGGGAATTTGTTTATTTGTTTTTATGACTTTGTGTGTGTGTGTGTGTCTGTGTGCTTCTGTATACTGTATGTGCATTATCGACTGTCTGTTTATACTAAAAAATAAACCATCTCTCCCTCCATTGCTTTCACTTTGTACAATCAGAATTGATAGAAAGGGCCCTTCCTAGTGTGTCATGTGTCTCTTTCAGTACACCTAAGGTCACTGCCACATCATTTTTATAATGTTGTGATGGAAATGAGCATTTTCTTAAAGACAGGGGGAGTCCACTCTCTTTTTGCTCGTTTTACTTATTCAGACAGTTGGAAAGCAGAGAGGGAGACAGAAGAAGAGGGGTGGGGGCACAGGAGAAAAAAAACCTCTGGCAGGATTCAATTCGAGGCCAGCAGGGGGAAACTTGCAGCCGCTGGACTCTCTAAGGCATGAGCCTTATTTCACATGTGAGCAGTGTGTGACTCCAAAACTCAAGCAATGATGCCTTATGTGGAGTCTTATAATACGTACTGTAACGATGCTTATTTCCACCACGACACAATTACCAAAAAACGTTGATGCCAGCAACCGTACCGGACAAATGATCGTTGGAGAACATGGGAAAATGCCCCTTTCATCTTCCGTTCGGACCCTGTGTCCGCGTCACACCCAGTCCTGCAGCGAGCGTTTGCAGTGCACCAAGACCCTCGGCGTCTCTTTCTTCTGCAGAGTCCTGAGGATGGCGTAGATGAGGACCAGTATACACAGGATCAGCACCAGCGGGACCGTCACCATGATCAGGGTCATGACCTTCGACTCGTTGTCGGCCACCGTCACGACCACGTTCACCTCTTTGTCCTTGCCCTCCTCCTCCTCCCCTCCGTCTGCGTCGTCCGGGTTGTAGCCCGCGTCCGAGGTCCGGTCTTTCCCCGCGTCTCGGTCCGGTTCTTGGTGCGTGTCTCCGCCTCCGTCCGAAGGGTCGACCGGTTTGTCGGGCGTAGGCTGCTTTCTGTCCGTCTCCGTGTCCGTGTCCGCGTCGGGCTCCGGGTCGGGGACTCCCGAGCAGCCCATGAAGTCCTTGAGGATGGAGCGAGGGTAGCCTTTGTCGGCCGCCGTCCTGCGGTTGTCGAACCTCCAGTAATTGGTGCCTTTGTAGAAATAGGTGTAAGCTGCATGGGAGAAAGAGCGAGAGATAGGAAAAGAGTGTGATTTGTCGTGTGATTAACTTTGTTCAAAGAGAAGACAGAAGATAGCTGTAAGAAATAGAGAAAGAGGGGGGGGGGGGAGTAAATCTAGAAAAGTAGCTGACACAGTGTTTGAAACCAAGCCCATACGATTCACAGACTTTTTACCAGTTCTGCAACTTGTACAAACTTGCTCAATTGTAAACTCATTCACCTCGACATTTGTCTTGACAAAGTAAAGGTGCTTTCAATTTTAGTGAAAAAAAATAAAAAAATTCAACTACAGTCTCTGCCATGTCGCTTTAAAAACCACGGTGGCCTTTGCACTCCCTTCATCATTAGCAGCTTTTCCACAGTAAGGGCCAATGGGACCTGGGCTGATGATTTTAACACTAGATTAAGGGAATAAACTACAAGAAAACAACAAATGATGCAAGATGCAAAAAGAATGACATCCCCTCTTCTCGGAGGACACTGATGGGTGTAAATGCATTCCTGCGTTGGCGACTAGAGCCAGGCTGGTACAGTAGAGACGTTAGTTCAGTTTGGGTGGAGATGAGATCTGGCTGTTACAGAGCACATTAGAGCCGCTCTGCCACAAATCTAATTTCCAGAGGAAGGATGGGCCAACCCCCAAACCAGAGCTCTCATTCCTCCCATCTCTCCTGCCCGCTGCTCTCTCTCTCTCTCATCCCCCCTTACCCTTCCATCTCTCTCTCTGCTCTACTTGCTCCAGCCTAACCAGTCTCAGATTTAATTCTTTCCCTCTCCGTTTTCTTCCCCACCCCCTTTTCACCCCTCTCACCTTTCATTCGTCCCCTCCTCCCGTCACTCCTCGCTCATGCTGTTCTCCTGCTTGCTTTCACTACTCTTTTTCATCACAGCTTTTGCCCTCGGTTGCGATTCTCACGGCCAAGGAGCTATTGCATCCCCTCCCCCGACCCCCCCAAAAAAACATATTCGCTCTCATTGACTGATTGAAAGTAATAATGTACCTCCGTCATCACTGAGGAAGGCTCCTTTGGGTGAGTCTGGGATTCTTCCCCATCTGCTGACTGGTTTGGGGAAGTCCCGGTCTGTGGTTCGAGTCTCCTCGTTGTATCGCCAGTACCTAAACACACAGAAAGAAGTATAAAACTTGGGTCTTTCTGCCATTTTTTCTCCTGGTTTAATGTGGAAGCTCATAAAGACCCATAATCAAATGCTGACAAATAGTGTTTTTTCTGCCTCATATTCATGCTATGAGGTGAAGTCAGTTTTACAGTCCAGTTAAAAAGACTAACAATAGCTCACTGTCTTCATTCTTTCCTGATACTGCTTTTGAATGTACAAGGTGACAATTGTATTGAAAACATGATAGGATGTGTGGAAGTTTAGCAACTTCTTGCATTGCTGGCATGCACAAGTCTGCTTACACCATGATTTTATCGTGTGTCTGTATGTATGTGTGTGTGTCTGTAATATACCTGTCTCCTCTGAAGAAGTATGTGTATCCATTGGGCTCCCACCAGACTGCTGCGTCTATCCGGTCAGCAGGAACTCCCTGTCCGTACTCGTGTAGCGGCTGTGGGTATCCTGGTACCACATCAGCCTCTCTGAACACCCAGTACCTGTCATCTGGAGGGAGAGAAGGTAACGGGTGATGAGGAGAAGAAAAGAAGAGGAGGAGGAGAAGAGGGCCAGTCTGTCCATATTCCTCTAATAACTGGGTAGTAGCACGACTGGCCTCTCTGCACACCTAACGCTTGTCACCTGGCAAGAAGAGGAGAAGATAAGAGAAAGGGTTAATAAAGAGAGGGAAAGAAATGGAAATAAGGGAAGAAGACAGAAAGAGAACATGTTAAGATATGGCGGGAACATATGGCAGATGTCTTGGAGGGGGGTTTACACTTTCCAGAAGAAAAGCAGAGGGGACAGGCAAGGTAGAAAGTCTTAGCATAACCCTAATTTTCCAGGAGTTCCTTATGCAGAAGCCAATGTCTCCTAACACCTTTGGACACAGTTTCACATTCAGCCACTTTCCAGCCCCGCTGCCAGGGCATTGCAACATGCTGTGCTATAGCCTCGCTTGTGCAGGGAGATTTTTACTCATCTACTGTATGCACTCTTAGGTTGAAATGCTGTTTAATACTCAATACTTTTGATCTGTGAGGTTTTGTACCTCAGACACCGTTCAACATTTCTGCAGGTTCTGATCGTACTATCCAAGGACCTTGCAGAGTAGACACAAAATGTGTCCATCATCCTATCCAACCTCTTCCTAAACATTTCAGGGATGCGACTGCGACGCATCAAAAAGCAGGAATAACGACAGAAATCAGCAAAAATGGGAACCGCCATTAGAAATGGATGAGAGTTATGCGATCAAAAAACGCCCGTAATCCCGAAAATGCCTGACAAATCCCTTCTCCCGTCTTCAGGGTCTCATCCGAAAAGTGACAGCGCTGCAGTCGGTCACATCTGGAGCGGAGCGGAGCGGTGCAGAGAGGGCTGATGCAATCCTCCACCTCTCGCCTTCCCCTTTCTCTCCTGCGGCCTCATGCTGCTCAGCTGGACGGGGGTTGAAGTGGGCCAGCTGCAGCTGCCAAGCCCCGCGAGTCTCATTCAAGACACCCAAAACACACAGATATACAGCGTGTATGCGCACAAAGAAGTGCATGCACACAAGGACACACACACATTCAGTAACACACGCGTACACACATGCATACAAACACAAATTCAGCACCCTTTCCCTATCCACTGCCATATTTCAGACTGTTTATGCAGTGAGGTCATTTGGCCACAGGAAGAGTTATTTTTTCAAATAACTTCTAATGCTTTAAATATTTAACTGTGTGTGTGTGTGTGTGTGTGTGTGTGTGTGTGTGCCAGATACAGAGAGTTATAGCTGTGTTGAATTATTACCATCTCCTCTTAAATCATGCTGAGAGGGAAAAGCGCTGAGTTTGCACTGTTTCCATTTAGTCTGACCAGTTCAAATCAAAGCACAGATTTGAGTTTCTCTCCCCACTTTGTGTTTATAGAGAACACACTAATATGGCTCCGCTTTGCCTTCATCCAAGGAAAAGTAGCTGGGAAACAAATGAACTGAACCCACTGTTGTGCCCTCAAGCGAGGTGCTAAACCATAAAAAAAAAAAAAAGGTTTTAAGTCACACATTATGCAGTCGCTACTTCGTTTGTGGCTGCTGCGTTAGCGAAGTGACAGATTTTATTGGAACGGAGCAATAAAGGCTCGCACGTACCTTTGAAGAAGACGAATTTGCCGTCGTGGCGTTCGTAGGCCGCGTCGATGTCACTGGGCAGGCCGATCCAGAAGACCGATATGGGCATGGGATAGTTATCCAGGACCCGGTTCCTCCGCACGCGCCAGAACCAGCGGCCCTGGACCGACAACCAAGGAAAACAAGGATACTGTTTATCTTTCATCCTGTTTCCTTCAACACATCAACATCATTCACGGTGTATTTCCTGTTGTTTGACTTTGCTGTCATGACTTGAAGCGAGGTCCTGCAAATTCATAGATTTGGAGATGCCCTTTTGCTGTTTAGGTCAGGGGTTGTGAAAACACCAGTGAGCGATGGCGTGCTGAGAGAAGTCAGCTTGATCCGCAACATGTGGAACATTCAAGTTTACAGCTCCAATGCGAACTCTATTTCTCCCGCTGAGTGCATTGACTCAAACACTTCTGCATTTAATAGTAATCATCTGATCCCTGCACAATGCGTGTAATTCTCACCTTGAAAACAAACATCTCCCCTCTCAGCATGGTCACCGTGTCAAAGTCGCCGTCGCAGATGTCGGGCGGCTGGTGGTCCGGCCGCTTGGGGGGCCGAGGAGGAGCGGGGGGGCGGGGAGGCGGGGGAGGCGGAGGAGAGGGGGCGTCCTCTCTCACCGACGGGGTTACGGGTTCGGGCTGGGGGTCGGTGGGGGCGGGGGTGGGGCCGGGGAGGAGAGGAGGCCAGGGGAGCGTGGGGCCGGGGCTCGGCTCCGGCGGTTCCGGGCCGGCGCCGCTGGGGCTCGGGGGCTCGGGCGGGGGGTCCGTGGGGGACGGGAGGGTGGGCTCGTGTTCGGGAGGAGAGGGGGGAGACGCGGGGGATTCGTCGTCCGGTTCGTCGTCGGGGGCGGGATCGGCGGCGGAGGTGGGCGGGGCGTCGGTGGCGAGAGGAGGGCCTAGGAAAGAGAAGATGGAGAGCCCGGGTTTAGAATCAGAGAGGGAAAGTTTGAGGAAGACGGTCATTTGTTTTCATCCAATTTCCATCTGAACTGAAACGAATTCCACCGGCCTGGCTGTGTAGCAATCTATGATTTTCCTCTCTCTTTTCCATCCATCAGTCAGGAGAAGACGGAGAAAGGTACAGTACTGTTAGATAAGTGGTGAATTTTTAGTATACTGCAGGCTTTCTTAAAGGCCAATTCAAGGATGTGACATGGCAATGATCTCACTCTTTCTCTTTCTCTCTCTCCCTCTCTCTCTCTTTCTCCCCTCACACAAAGGAAATGTAATTTTCCATCCTGTGCAGTGGCTATAAGCTCACAGGGTTGACTGTGACTGTGCTGCTTGGGAAACTCTGGCCTGCTGGTTGCTAAGAGAGGAAAACACACACACAGAGACACAGATATGCACACACAACTAGTTATGTAATCTGGACAGACAGCTGACAGGCTTAAAGCACTCCAACACATCAAGCTACGCTGAACCAAAATATGACTTAAAAGATATATATATAGAGCTCCTTATTAACTAGATATACACACAAGCCTTTTTTTACAAGCTCTTCAGTATCAACAACATTTTAACTTTTCTTTTGAGACATTATATCAGTGCTTCAAAAGGCTTTTTCATTGGCCAGGAATTGAACCCAAGCCTTTCATGTCACTGTCCCCCTCCC